>NW_025804381.1:0-4965 GCF_021613505.1 Equus quagga
GAGCCAGCAAACTCCAGGCCGCTGAAGCCGAACATGTGCACTTAACCACTGTGCCCCCGGGCCGGCCTCTGTGTTGGTGACTGTTAATCATTTATGCCATTGATCCCATTTTAGAGGGTTTGAATTCCCCAGCTAGTATCCATACCTTGTGACATTTGCATACCTGTATTAAAAATATATAGGCATCTCTTATAATATAATAAAAAGTCAAATAACTCAATTTAAAAATGACAAAGTTGTGCATACACATTTTTCCAAGAGAGATAGACAAATGGCCAAGAGCATTTGAAAAACTACTGGACGTCATTAGTCATCAAGGAAAGGCAAATCAAGACCTGAATGAGCTACTGCTTCACAATCACTAGGATGGCTAGAATCAAAAAATGAGACAATATCAGATCTCGTCAAATATACATAGAGAAATTTCAACCCTCATACATGGGAGGTTCAAATATGAAATGGTGCGGCCACTGTGGAAAACAGCCTGAGGGTTCCTTAAAAAATTAAACCTTAGAATCACCATACGATGCATCAATTCCTTTCCTAAGTATGTGCCCAAGAAAAATGAAAACACACTTTGGAACAAAATGTGTACATGGCGTCCGGCCCCGTGGCCGAGTGGTTAAGTTCGTGTGCTCTGCTTTGGCGGCCCAGGGTTTTGCAAGTTCGAATCCTGGGTGCCGCCATGGCACCTCTTATCAAGCCATGCTGAGGCGGCATCCCACATGCCACAACTAGAAGGACCCACAACTAAAAGATACACAACTATCTACTGGGGTGCTTTTGGGAGAAAAAAGAAAAATAAAATCTTAAAATAAAAAAATTAAAAACAAACAAACAAAAAAACTTGTATATGAATTTTGTAGTAATGTTCTTTCTAGTAGCCAAAAGGTGGAAACCACACAAATATCCATGAATGGATGCATGTGATGCGGGATCGGTGAGCCAAGGAGTCGAAAGAAAGATTTCTTAGACTCTCAAGATCTGGCAGTAGTGCTCTTTTATTTAGAGAATAGTGTGGAATAGCATGGGGACAGGACCCATGGGCAGTCAGAGCTTCTGCTGCCGCCGCTTCTCCTGTCCCCGCTGGCATAGGGACAGGGCCCATGGGCAGGCAGAGCAGCTGCTGCTGCCCCCACTGGCATGGGGACAGGACCCATGGGCAGGCAGAGCTGGTGCGTGGGGACAGGACCCACGGGCGGTCAGAGCTCCTGCTGCTGCCCCGAGTTGAGGGTTAGGGCTAATTTTATAAGGCATGGGTACGTGACTTATTTTTACTGGAGAAAAGAAAAGATGTAAAAAGTCATTAAATGATTTCAGTGCAGATGGGGTCTGGTTATTGTGCGGTCATATAACTTTAGATATGAATCTGGCCATATAGATCGGCATGCAGGCGAGGATGACCCGGGCTTCTCTCCCTGGGGCAGTCCTAATTCATACCATAAAAAAAGTCCACTGGGTCATATAGTTTGGCGTGTAGGCCAGGTCACCTTGGGCTTCTCTAGCTGGGGCAGCCTTAATCCACATCACATGGATAAACAAGTTTTATCTGTCCACTGGAATATTATTTGGCCATGATGATGAATGACGTACTGATATGTGGTCCAACATGGATGTACCTTGAAAACGTTATGCTAAATTACTGAAGCCAGTGCCAAAGTCAATGTCAGTACACACGCTGAATTATTCCATTCCTAGGAAAGACCCAAATAGGGACATCTATAGAGACAGAAAGTAGATGAGTGGTTGTCTCGGGCTGGGAATTGTAGAAGAGGAGAAGTTTGGGAATGACAGCTAAAGGGCAGAAGAGTTTCTTTTTGAGGTGATAAAAATGTTAAAAAATTGACTGTGGTGGGCCAGCCCTGATGGCCTAGTGCTTGCAGTTTGGCACAGTCTGCTTTGGCGACCGGGGTTCGGTTCCTGGGTGTGGAAGCTTACCCCTCGTCTGTCAGTAGCCGTGCTGTGGAGGATCATATGAATCATATGGTGGGTCTATTTTACTTTTTTGAGGAACCTCCATCCTGTTTTCCATAGTGGCTGCACCACTTACATTCCCACAGACAGTACACAGGGTTCCCGTCACAGCCTCACCAACATGTGTTATTTCACACTTGTAGAGCTTTGTTATTTTCTATTGATGTTTTGCATTTTCAGAGGATCTGTTTACTACTTAATTTATTAAATTTATTCCTATTTTATTCTGGATTTTTTGAGGAAGATCAGCCCTGAGCTGACTACTGCCAATCTGCCTCTTTTTGCTGAAGATGCTCACATCCATGCCCATCTTCCTCTACTTTGTATGTGGGACGCCTGCCACAGCATGGCTTTTGTCAAGCGGTGCCATGTCCGCACCCGGGATCCGAACCAGTGAACCCTGGGCCACCAAGGGGCAGAACGTGTGAACTTAACCGGTATGCCACCGGGCTGGCCTGTATTTTATTCTTTTTGATGCTATTATAAATAGATTGATTTTGTTAATTTCATTATCAGGTTGTTCATGGCAGTGTATAAAATACAATTCATTTTTATATACTGATCTTGCTTCATAGAAACTTGCTGTACTCCATTATCAGTTCTAATAGATTTTTTCATGGGTTCCTTAGAGTTTTCTATTTACAAGATAAATCACATGCAAGTGAAGAAAGTTTTACATCTTCCTACCCAGTCTGGATGCTTTTTATTTCCTTTTCTGGCTAAAACTGCCAGTACATTGTCAACTAGAAGTGGAAGGGCAGACATTCTTGTTTTCTTCCTCATTTTTTGGTGAAAATATTCAGCCTTTCCCCTTTAAATATAACATTAGCTGTGGGTGTCCCATACTTCCTCATCATCAGGGCAGGAAATTTCCTTCAAATTCTGGTTTCCTGAGTGTTTCTATTGTGAAAGGATGTCTAATATTGTCAAGTATTTCCTCTGAGTCTATTGAGCTGATCAGGCCACTTCTGCTTTTCACTCTATTAAAGTGACGTGTTATGTTAATGGATTTTGAGCAGTTAACCCGACCCTGCATCCCCAGAATGAATTCCACTTGTTCATGGTGTATAAATCTTTTAAGTTGTTGCTGGATTAGGTACTAGGGTTAGTTGACGTTTTTCTGGATCCATATTCACAAAGGAAATAGGTCTGTAGTTTTTTGGGATACTTTTGTCTGATTTTGGTATCACGGTAACACTGGCCCCAAAATGAGTTGGAAGTGTTGTGTTGATTCTGTTTTGGGGGAGACTTTGTGAAGAGTCTCTGTTAAGTCTTGATTGGATGTTTTGGAGGATTGTGCTGTGACACCCTCTGGGCCTGGGCTTGTCTTTATGGGTAGTTTTTTGCTTACTAATTCAACCACTTGTTCTAATTCTAATCAGATTTCCTTTTTGAGTCACTTTTGGTAGCTTGTGTATTTCTGGGAATTTGTGCATTTCATCTAAGTAATCTAATTTGCATGCAATTGTTAATTCCTTTCTAATGCTTTTGATTTCTGTAATCTCAGTAGGGATATCCCCTCTTTCATTCTGCTTCTAGGGATCTGAGTCTACTCTCCTTTTCCCTAGGTCAATCCAGCTATTGCTGGGGTCCCGCCCCGGCTGAGTCCAGGTTCCTGAGGGATGGACGGCATCGGCGCAATGAGGGGAAAATAAGGGGGACGTGAGACTTGGGTTGGTGTTAGCAAGTCCGACTTTACTGTGCACAAGTGTCGTTTATATATTTTTCAGGATTAGTACAGAAATAGTTCTACAAATATTCTCAGAGAGATAAGGAAGTAAAAAACGAGCACAAGAATATTTATTAGCATTCTGTTCTATAGAGCATAAGGTTAATGATCGTCTTCTCCACAATTAACTAGTGTTTGTTGTCTCTAAGCTAAAGGAGATAGGTACCTAGACACCTGTTGTAATTCATGGTAAAGTTAAATCAAAGAGAGAAGGTCCAGGCCTCCGGACAGGACAGCAGTCCGTCTGGTTACATCCTGGTGGAGCCATCCCTGCCTCCCTCAATCATTTACGCCATTAGTGTAGATGGTTAATGGGAACAAAAGGCGACTCCAGGGTGTCTTATCCCCAGGGCTATCTGCATTCTCAGCGGGCAGTTAAACATCTTTACATTTTCCCGCCCTTTAGGGGGTGGAAGCATTCCTTTGTCTTTTAGATTGTAGAGCTAACAGTCCCTTAAGCACACTGCCAGAGAAAGTATCATTTTGTTAGTAAAGTAAAGGGCTGAAAAGCTAAGCTAAACTATATATCTTCAGGAATAAAAAACAGAAATAAGTATAAACATAACCTTGCTAGGAAGCATGCATATAATTCAGAAAATATCAGGGGTATCAGCCGGCCATTCTTCACCGAGGGGCATTCTTGCACCCCTCGGCCCTTCTACTCATCAATTATTTATTATTTATTGCTTTTAGGAGAAAACCTCTATAACATTTTAACAGAAAGCAGAAGGTCAAGAATAATATATAGATACTTCTTGATCATCCAATTAACCAACAAACTTAGAAGGACGATGCATATATATATTTAGACAAAGAACTGGAGGGAGAAGGAAACATTAACCAGATAGAGGCCATAAACCTAATTCGACATCTTATCTGGGCAGGATTCCTTTCTGCTTGTCTCAAATGGGACTGTGTGCTCCTCCAATAATTAACTGAAAAATATCTTGAAAGTTACCTGCAGGTGGTCACATTCTCTTACTATATCTAATTTTCCCAGGAGGTAGTGCCTCCTAAGCAGCCACCCAAAGGAGTGAAAACTGGAGGTTAAGAAAGGAAAAGGAATGAAGGGCAATTAGAAGCAGCACAGGTTTCAGAACTATGTGAGGGACTGGCCGGTTATTCTTCACCAAGGGGTGACCCTGCACCCCTCGGTGTTAATCGGCTGGACCCTGTCAAACAGCCGATCAAATGATGTAGCCACGGCTCCTGGCAAGCTATTGTCTGCTAGTTTTCTATTGTCAATCCTGTTGGGGTTTCAT
>NW_025804382.1:0-3560 GCF_021613505.1 Equus quagga
ATAGCTGGATTGACCTAGGGAAAAGGAGAGCAGACTCAGATCCCTAGAAGCAGAATGAAGGAGGGGATATCACTACTGAGATTACAGAAATCAAAAGCATTAGAAAGGAATTAACAATTGCATGCAAATTAGATTACTTAGATGAAATGCACAAATTCCTAGGAATACACAAGCTACCAAAAGTGACTCAAAAAGGAAATCTGATTAGAATTAGAACAAGTGGTTGAATTAGTAAGCAAAAAACTACCCATAAAGACAAGCCCAGGCCCAGAGGGTGTCACAGCAGAATCCTCCAAAACATCCAATCAAGGCTTAACAGGGACTCTTCACAAAGTCTCCCCCAAAACAGAATCAACACAACACTTCCAACTCATTTTGGGGCCAGTGTTATCATGATACCAAAATCAGACAAAAGGATCCCAAAAAACTACAGACCTATTTCCTTTGTGAATATGGATCCAGAAAAACGTCAACTAACCCTAGTACCTAATCCAGCAACAACTTAAAAGATTTATACACCATGAACAAGTGGAATTCATTCTGGGGATGCAGGGTCGGGTTAACTGCTCAAAATCCATTAACATAACACGTCACATTAATAGAGTGAAAAGCAGAAGTGGCCTGATCAGCTCAATAGACTCAGAGGAAATACTTGACAATATTAGACATCCTTTCACAATAGAAACACTCAGGAAACCAGAATTTGAAGGAAATTTCCTGCCCTGATGATGAGGAAGTATGGGACACCCACAGCTAATGTTATATTTAAAGGGGAAAGGCTGAATATTTTCACCAAAAAATGAGGAAGAAAACAAGAATGTCTGCCCTTCCACTTCTAGTTGACAATGTACTGGCAGTTTTAGCCAGAAAAGGAAATAAAAAGCATCCAGACTGGGTAGGAAGATGTAAAACTTTCTTCACTTGCATGTGATTTATCTTGTAAATAGAAAACTCTAAGGAACCCACGAAAAAATCTATTAGAACTGATAATGGAGTACAGCAAGTTTCTATGAAGCAAGATCAGTATATAAAAATGAATTGTATTTTATACACTGCCATGAACAACCTGATAATGAAATTAACAAAATCAATCTATTTATAATAGCATCAAAAAGAATAAAATACAGGCCAGCCCGGTGGCATACCGGTTAAGTTCACACGTTCTGCCCCTTGGTGGCCCAGGGTTCACTGGTTCGGATCCCGGGTGCGGACATGGCACCGCTTGACAAAAGCCATGCTGTGGCAGGCGTCCCACATACAAAGTAGAGGAAGATGGGCACGGATGTGAGCCTCTTCAGCAAAAAGAGGCAGATTGGCAGTAGTCAGCTCAGGGCTGATCTTCCTCAAAAAATCCAGAATAAAATAGGAATAAATTTAATAAATTAAGTAGTAAACAGATCCTCTGAAAATGCAAAACATCAATAGAAAATAACAAAGCTCTACAAGTGTGAAATAACACATGTTGGTGAGGCTGTGACGGGAACCCTGTGTACTGTCTGTGGGAATGTAAGTGGTGCAGCCACTATGGAAAACAGGATGGAGGTTCCTCAAAAAACTAAAATAGACCCACCATATGATTCATATGATCCTCCACAGCACGGCTACTGACAGACAAGGGGTGACCTTCCACACCCAGGAACCGAACCCCGGTCGCCAAAGCAGACTGTGCCAAACTGCAAGCACTAGGCCATCAGGGCTGGCCCACCACAGTCAATTTTTGAACATTTTTCTCACCTCAAAAAGAAACTCTTCTGCCCATTAGCTGTCATTCCCAAACTTCTCCTCTTCCTTCTACAATTCCCAGCCCGAGATAACCACTCATCTACTTTCTGTCTCTATAGATGTCCCTTTTTGGGTCTTTCCTAGGAAGGGAATAATTCAGCGTGTGTACTGACATTGACTTTGGCACTGGCTTCAGTAATTTAGCATAACGTTTTCAAGGTACATCCATGTTGGACCACATATCAGTACGTCATTCATTATCATGGCCAAATAATATTCCAGTGGACGGATAAAACTTGTTTATCCATGTGATGTGGATTAAGGCTGCCTCAGCTAGAGAAGCCCAACGTGACCTGGCCTACATGCCAAACTATATGACCCAGTGGACTTTTTTTATGGTATGAATTAGGACTGCCGCAGGGAGAGAAGCCCGGGGCATCCTCACCTGCATGCCAATCTATATGGCCAGATTCATATCTAAAGTTATATGACCGCACAATAACCAGACCCCATCTGCACTGAAATCATTTAATGACTTTTTACATCATCTTTTCTTTTCTCCAGTAAAAATAAGTCACGTACCCATGCCTTATAAAATTAGCCCTAACCCTCAACTCGGGGCAGCAGCAGGAGCTCTGACCGCCTGTGGGTCCTGTCCCCACGCACCAGCTCTGCCTGCCCATAGGTCCTGTCCCAATGCCAGCGGGGCAGCAGCAGCTGCTCTGCCTGCCCATGGGCCCTGTCCCCATGCCAGCGGGGGCAGGAGAAGCGGCGGCAGCAGAAGCTCTGACTGCACATGGGTCCTGTCCCCATGCTATTCCACACTATTCTCTAAATAAAAGAGCACTACTGCCAGATCTTGAGAGTCTAAGAAATCTTTCTTTCGACTCCTCGGCTCACCGATCCCACATCACATGCATCCATTCATGGATATTTGTGTGGTTTCCACCTTTTGGCTACTAGAAAGAACATTACTACAAAATTCATATACAAGTTTTTTTGTTTGTTTTTAATTTTTTTATTTTAAGATTTTATTTTTCCTTTTTCTCCCAAAAGCACCCCGGTAGATAGTTGTGTATCTTTTAGTTGTGGGTCCTTCTAGTTGTGGCATGTGGGATGCCGCCTCAGCATGGCTTGATGAGTGGTGCCATGGCGGCACCCAGGATTCAAACTTGCAAAACCCTGGGCCGCCAAAGCAGAGCACACGAACTTAACCACTCGGCCAAGGGGCCGGACCCCACGTACACATTTTGTTCCAACGTGTGTTTTCATTTTTCTTGGGCACATACTTAGGAAAGGAATTGATGCATTGTATGGTGATTCTAAGGTTTAATTTTTTAAGGAACCCTCAGGCTGTTTTCCACAGTGGCTGCACCATTTCATATTTGAACCTCCCATGTATGAGGGTTGAAATTTCTCTATGTAATTTGACGAGATCTGATATTGCCTCATTTTTTGATTCTAGCCATCCTAGTGATTGTGAAGTGGTATCTCACTGAGGTCTTGATTTGCCTTTCCTTGATGACTAATGATGTCCAGTAGTTTTTCAAATGCTCTTGGCCATTTGTCTATCTCTCTTGGAAAAATGTGTATGCACAACTTTGTCATTTTTAAATTGAGTTATTTGACTTTTTATTATTAGATTATAAGAGATGCCTATATATTTTTAATACAGGTATGCAAATGTCACAAGGTATGGATACTAGCTGGGGAATTCAAACCCTCTAAAATGGGATCAATGGCATAAATGGTTAACAGTCACCAACACAGAGGCCGGCCTGGGGGCACAGCGGTTAAGTGCACATGTTCGGCTTCAGCGGCCTGGAGTTTGCTGGCTC
>NW_025804383.1:0-3560 GCF_021613505.1 Equus quagga
GAGCCAGCAAACTCCAGGCCGCTGAAGCCGAACATGTGCACTTAACCGCTGTGCCCCCAGGCCGGCCTCTGTGTTGGTGACTGTTAACCATTTATGCCATTGATCCCATTTTAGAGGGTTTGAATTCCCCAGCTAGTATCCATACCTTGTGACATTTGCATACCTGTATTAAAAATATATAGGCATCTCTTATAATCTAATAATAAAAAGTCAAATAACTCAATTTAAAAATGACAAAGTTGTGCATACACATTTTTCCAAGAGAGATAGACAAATGGCCAAGAGCATTTGAAAAACTACTGGACATCATTAGTCATCAAGGAAAGGCAAATCAAGACCTCAGTGAGATACCACTTCACAATCACTAGGATGGCTAGAATCAAAAAATGAGGCAATATCAGATCTCGTCAAATTACATAGAGAAATTTCAACCCTCATACATGGGAGGTTCAAATATGAAATGGTGCAGCCACTGTGGAAAACAGCCTGAGGGTTCCTTAAAAAATTAAACCTTAGAATCACCATACAATGCATCAATTCCTTTCCTAAGTATGTGCCCAAGAAAAATGAAAACACACGTTGGAACAAAATGTGTACGTGGGGTCCGGCCCCTTGGCCGAGTGGTTAAGTTCGTGTGCTCTGCTTTGGCGGCCCAGGGTTTTGCAAGTTTGAATCCTGGGTGCCGCCATGGCACCACTCATCAAGCCATGCTGAGGCGGCATCCCACATGCCACAACTAGAAGGACCCACAACTAAAAGATACACAACTATCTACCGGGGTGCTTTTGGGAGAAAAAGGAAAAATAAAATCTTAAAATAAAAAAATTAAAAACAAACAAAAAAACTTGTATATGAATTTTGTAGTAATGTTCTTTCTAGTAGCCAAAAGGTGGAAACCACACAAATATCCATGAATGGATGCATGTGATGTGGGATCGGTGAGCCGAGGAGTCGAAAGAAAGATTTCTTAGACTCTCAAGATCTGGCAGTAGTGCTCTTTTATTTAGAGAATAGTGTGGAATAGCATGGGGACAGGACCCATGTGCAGTCAGAGCTTCTGCTGCCGCCGCTTCTCCTGCCCCCGCTGGCATGGGGACAGGGCCCATGGGCAGGCAGAGCAGCTGCTGCTGCCCCGCTGGCATTGGGACAGGACCTATGGGCAGGCAGAGCTGGTGCGTGGGGACAGGACCCACAGGCGGTCAGAGCTCCTGCTGCTGCCCCGAGTTGAGGGTTAGGGCTAATTTTATAAGGCATGGGTACGTGACTTATTTTTACTGGAGAAAAGAAAAGATGATGTAAAAAGTCATTAAATGATTTCAGTGCAGATGGGGTCTGGTTATTGTGCGGTCATATAACTTTAGATATGAATCTGGCCATATAGATTGGCATGCAGGTGAGGATGCCCCGGGCTTCTCTCCCTGCGGCAGTCCTAATTCATACCATAAAAAAAGTCCACTGGGTCATATAGTTTGGCATGTAGGCCAGGTCACGTTGGGCTTCTCTAGCTGAGGCAGCCTTAATCCACATCACATGGATAAACAAGTTTTATCCGTCCACTGGAATATTATTTGGCCATGATAATGAATGACGTACTGATATGTGGTCCAACATGGATGTACCTTGAAAACGTTATGCTAAATTACTGAAGCCAGTGCCAAAGTCAATGTCAGTACACACGCTGAATTATTCCCTTCCTAGGAAAGACCCAAAAAGGGACATCTATAGAGACAGAAAGTAGATGAGTGGTTATCTCGGGCTGGGAATTGTAGAAGGAAGAGGAGAAGTTTGGGAATGACAGCTAATGGGCAGAAGAGTTTCTTTTTGAGGTGAGAAAAATGTTCAAAAATTGACTGTGGTGGGCCAGCCCTGATGGCCTAGTGCTTGCAGTTTGGCACAGTCTGCTTTGGCGACCGGGGTTCGGTTCCTGGGTGTGGAAGGTCACCCCTTGTCTGTCAGTAGCCGTGCTGTGGAGGATCATATGAATCATATGGTGGGTCTATTTTAGTTTTTTGAGGAACCTCCATCCTGTTTTCCATAGTGGCTGCACCACTTACATTCCCACAGACAGTACACAGGGTTCCCGTCACAGCCTCACCAACATGTGTTATTTCACACTTGTAGAGCTTTGTTATTTTCTATTGATGTTTTGCATTTTCAGAGGATCTGTTTACTACTTAATTTATTAAATTTATTCCTATTTTATTCTGGATTTTTTGAGGAAGATCAGCCCTGAGCTGACTACTGCCAATCTGCCTCTTTTTGCTGAAGAGGCTCACATCCGTGCCCATCTTCCTCTACTTTGTATGTGGGACGCCTGCCACAGCATGGCTTTTGTCAAGCGGTGCCATGTCCGCACCCGGGATCCGAACCAGTGAACCCTGGGCCACCAAGGGGCAGAACGTGTGAACTTAACCGGTATGCCACCGGGCTGGCCTGTATTTTATTCTTTTTGATGCTATTATAAATAGATTGATTTTGTTAATTTCATTATCAGGTTGTTCATGGCAGTGTATAAAATACAATTCATTTTTATATACTGATCTTGCTTCATAGAAACTTGCTGTACTCCATTATCAGTTCTAATAGATTTTTTCGTGGGTTCCTTAGAGTTTTCTATTTACAAGATAAATCACATGCAAGTGAAGAAAGTTTTACATCTTCCTACCCAGTCTGGATGCTTTTTATTTCCTTTTCTGGCTAAAACTGCCAGTACATTGTCAACTAGAAGTGGAAGGGCAGACATTCTTGTTTTCTTCCTCATTTTTTGGTGAAAATATTCAGCCTTTCCCCTTTAAATATAACATTAGCTGTGGGTGTCCCATACTTCCTCATCATCAGGGCAGGAAATTTCCTTCAAATTCTGGTTTCCTGAGTGTTTCTATTGTGAAAGGATGTCTAATATTGTCAAGTATTTCCTCTGAGTCTATTGAGCTGATCAGGCCACTTCTGCTTTTCACTCTATTAATGTGACGTGTTATGTTAATGGATTTTGAGCAGTTAACCCGACCCTGCATCCCCAGAATGAATTCCACTTGTTCATGGTGTATAAATCTTTTAAGTTGTTGCTGGATTAGGTACTAGGGTTAGTTGACGTTTTTCTGGATCCATATTCACAAAGGAAATAGGTCTGTAGTTTTTTGGGATCCTTTTGTCTGATTTTGGTATCATGATAACACTGGCCCCAAAATGAGTTGGAAGTGTTGTGTTGATTCTGTTTTGGGGGAGACTTTGTGAAGAGTCCCTGTTAAGCCTTGATTGGATGTTTTGGAGGATTCTGCTGTGACACCCTCTGGGCCTGGGCTTGTCTTTATGGGTAGTTTTTTGCTTACTAATTCAACCACTTGTTCTAATTCTAATCAGATTTCCTTTTTGAGTCACTTTTGGTAGCTTGTGTATTCCTAGGAATTTGTGCATTTCATCTAAGTAATCTAATTTGCATGCAATTGTTAATTCCTTTCTAATGCTTTTGATTTCTGTAATCTCAGTAGTGATATCCCCTCCTTCATTCTGCTTCTAGGGATCTGAGTCTGCTCTCCTTTTCCCTAGGTCAATCCAGCTAT
>NW_025804384.1:0-7625 GCF_021613505.1 Equus quagga
CCCTGGTATAGAAAATATGGTTTTGGAGGGGATCAGAATTGGCCACCCCAAATTGTGTCTCTTTGCCTTGCCTTGATTATTTTTTTTGTTGAATAAATTAATCTGACATATTTTATTATCTGGAAAAATTATATTTGTAGTCATCACATCTGATAGTGTTTGTGGGAAAAATGAAGATAATTATATAGCAAATTAGTCAAATTAAAATGAGATAATTAATGACTCAAGGAAAAAGTTATACAATACAAGATACATAATAATATTACCTAAGTTTTTACTTTTTCAATACATATTCCAATTTTCATTTAAAAAGATCAACTGATTGTACATAATAAATTTATTCTAGAGGAGTAAGAAAAGCCGTGCAGAGATCAGTTACCAAATTGTTCAAGTAGTCCAGGTGAGAAAAGATTGTGATCTAGTAGAGAGGGTAAAAAGAATTGAACACAGTCAAGAGGAATTTAGAAGATAGAATTACTTAGTTACCATAGGCTAAGGGAGGAGCAGAAAAAGAAGGAGGTATTAAGGCATTAAGGATGACTTCTAGGTTTCTGGCTAGATGAACAGTGGCACCCTTCACTGATATGCTCAGACTAACTGGAAGAGAATGAGAGTAGATATGAGGAGAAAAGTGCTGACATTAATTTGCCCTACCCAAGTGTTTTCATTTGGCTATTTTGCCTCAAAATTTAGAAAAAAAGCTTCAGCCTGAGTTACTCAGATTTCTAGGATTCTATTTTTTTTTTATTAATGTTATGATAGATTACAACCTTGTGAGATTTCAGTTGTACATTATTGTTAGTCATGTTGTGGGTACACCACTTCCCCCTTTGTGCCCTCCCCCCACCTCCCCTTTTCCCTGGTAACCACCGATCACATCTCCTTGTCAATATATTAACTTCCACCTATGAGTGGAGTCATATAGAGTTCGTCTTTCTCTGACTGGCTTATTTCACTTAACATAATACCCTCGAGGTCCATCCACGTTGCTGTGAATGGGCCAATTTTGTCTTTTTTTATGGCTGAGTAGTATTCCATTGTGTATATATACCATATCTTCTTTATCCAATCATCTGTTTCTGGGCATGTAGGTTGGTTCCTACATCTTGGCTATTGTAAATAATGCTGCAATGAACATAGGGGTGCAAGGGACTCTTGGTATTTCTGATTTCAGGTTCTTAGGATAGATACCCAGTAATAGGATGGCTGGATCATAGGGTATTTCTATTTTTAACTTTTTGAGAAATCTCCATACTGTTTTCCATAGTGGCTGTACCAGTTTGCATTCCCACCAACAGTGTATGAGGGTTCCTTTTTTTCCACAACCTCTCCAACATTTGTCGCTCTTGGTTTTGGATATTTTTGCCAATCTAACGGGTGTAAGGTGATATCTTAGTGTAGTTTTGATTTGCATTTCCCTGATGATTAGCAATGATGAACATCTTTTCATGTGTCTATTGACCATACTTATATCTTCTTTAGAGAAATGTCTGTTCATGTCCTCTGCCCATTTTTTGATCGGGTTGTTTGTTTTTTTGTTGTTAAGCTGTGTGAGGTCTTTGTATATTATGGAGATTAACCCTTTGTCGGATAAGTGGCTTGTAAATATTTTTTCCCAATTAGTGGGCTGTTTTTTTGTTTCAATCCTGTTTTCCCTTGCCTTGAAGAAGCTCTTTAGTCTGATGAAGTCCCATTTGTTTATTCTTTCTATTGTTTCCCTCAACTGAGGAGTTATAGTGTCCAAAAAGATTCTTTTGAAATTGATGTCAAAGAGTGTACTGCCTATATTCTCTTCTAGAAGACTTATTGTTTCCGGCCTAATCTTTAGGTCTTTGATCCATTTTGAGTTTATTTTGGTGTGTGGTGAAAAAGAATGGTCAATTTTCAATCTTTTGCATGTGGCTGTCCAGTTTTCCCAGCACCATTTGTTGAAGAGACTTTCTTTTCTCCATTGTAGGCCCTCAGCGCCTTTGTCAAAGATTAGCTGTCCATAGATGTGTGGTTTTATTTCTGGGCTTTCAATTCTGTTCCATTGATCTGTGGACCTGTTTTTGTACCAGTACCATGCTGTTTTGATCACTGTAGCTTTGTAGTATGTTTTGAAATCGGGGATTGTGATGCCTCCGGCTTTGTTTTTCTTACTTAGGATTGTTTAAGCAATTCGTGGTCTTTTGCTGCCCCATATGAATTTTAGGATTCTTTGTTCAATTTCTGTAAAGAATGCCCTTGGGATTCTGATTGGGATAGCGTTGAATCTGTAGATTGCTTTAGGTAGTATGGACATTTTAACTATGTTTATTCTTCCAATCCATGTGCATGGAATGTCTTTCCATTTCTTTATGTCGTCGTCAATTTCTTTCAAGAAAGTCTTGTAGTTTTCATTGTATAGATCCTTCACTTCCTTGGTTAAGTTTATCCCAAGGTATTTATTCTTTTCGTTGCGATGGTGAATGGGATTGAGTTCTTGAGTTCTTTTTCTGTTAGTTCATTGTTAGTGTATAGAAATGCTACTGATTTATGTATGTTTATTTTATACCCTGCAACTTTGCTGTAGTTGTTGGTTATTTCTAATAGTTTTTCTATGGATTCTTTGGGGTTTTCTATATATAAGATCATGTCGTCTGCAAACAGCGAGAGTTTTACTTCTTCATTACCTATTTGGATTCCTTTTATTTCTTTTTCCTGCCGAATTGCTCTGGCCAACACCTCCAGTACTATGATGAATAGGAGTGGTGAAAGTGGGCACCCTTGTCTTGTTCCTGTCCTCAGAGGGATGGTTTTCAGTTTTTGCCCATTGAGTATGATGTTGGCTGTGGGTTTGTCATATATGGCCTTTATTATGTTGAGGTACTTTCCTTCTATACCCATTTTATTGAGGGTTTTTATCATAAATGGGTGTTGGATCTTGTCGAATGCTTTCTCT
Source organism: Equus quagga (assembly GCF_021613505.1). NCBI lineage: Eukaryota > Metazoa > Chordata > Mammalia > Perissodactyla > Equidae > Equus > Equus quagga. The sequence continues at coordinate 2,924 of NW_025804384.1, forward strand.
GCATCTATTGAGATGATCATGTGGTTTTTGTTTTTCATTTTGTTGATGTAGTGTATCACGTTGATTGACTTGCAGATGTTGAACCATCCCTGTGTCCCTGGTATAAATCCCACTTATCATGGTGTATAAACTTTTTGATGTATTGCTGTATTAGGTTTGCCAGAATTTTGTTGAGGATTTTTGCATCTATGTTCATCAGTGATATCGGCCTGTAGTTCTCCTTTGTGTTGTCCTTGTCAGGTTTGGGGATCAGAGTGATGTTGGCTTCATAGAATGTGTTAGGGAGTACTCCATCTTCCTCAATTTTCTGGAATAGTTTGAGAAGAATAGGTATTAAGTCTTCTTTGAATGTTTGATAGAATTCTCCAGAGAAGCCGTCTGGTCCTGGACTCTTATTTTTGGGGAGGTTTTTGATTACTGTTTCTATTTCCTTACTTGTGATTGGCCTATTCAGATTCTCCATTTCTTCCTAATTCAGTTTGGGGAGGTTGTAGGAGTCTAGAAGGTGTCCATTTCTTCCAGGTTGTTCAATTTGTTGGCATATAGTTTTTCATAGTATTCTCTTATGATCCCTTGTATTTCATTGGTATCTGTTGTGATTTCTCCTCTCTCATTCCTAATTTTATTTATTTGAGATTTCTCTCTTCTTTTCTTGGTGAGTCTGGCCAAGGATTTGTCGATTTTGTTAATTTTTTCGAAGAACCAACTCTTTGTTTCATTGATCCTTTCTACTGTCTTTTTTGTTTCAATATCGTTTATTTCTGCTCTTATTTTTATTATTTCCCTCCTTCTACTGACTCTGGGCTTTGTTTGTTCTTCTTTTTCTAGTTCTGTTAGATGCCGTTTGAGGTTGCTTATGTGAGCTTTTTCTTGTTTAGTGAGGTGAGCCTGTATTGTGATGAATTTCCCTCTTAGGACTGCTTTTGCTGCATTCCAAATGATTTGGTATGTTGTGTCCTCATTTTCATTTGTCTCCAGATAATATTTGATTTCTTCTTTAATTTCTTCAATGATCCATTGTTTGTTCAGAAGCGTGTCGTTTAGTCTCCACATTTTTGCACCTTTCTCTGCTTTTTTCTTGTAGTTGATTTCTAGTTTCATAGCATTATGATCAGAAAAGATGCTTGATATTATTTCAACTCACTTGTATTTATTGATGTTTGCTTTATTTCCCAAAATATGGACAGTCCTTGAGAATGTTCCATGTGCGCTTGAGAAGAATGTGTAACCTGCTGTTTTTGGATGAAGTGTTCTATATATATCTATTAAGTCCATCTGGTCTAATTTTTCATTTAATTCTATTATTTCCTTATTGATTTTCTGTCTGGATGTTCTGTCCATTGGTGTTAATGGTGTGTTGAGGTCCCCTACTATTATTGTATTGTTGTTGATGTCTTTTAGTTCTATTAAGTGTTGCTTTACAAATTTTGGTGCTCCTGTGTTGGGTGCGTATATATTTATAAGTGTTATGTCTTCTTGGTGGAGAGTCCCTTTTATCATTATATACTGTCCCTCTTTGTCTCTCTTTATCTGTTTTGCTTTGAAGTCTACCTTGTCTGATATTAGTATAGAGACACCTGCTATCTTTTGTTCATTATTAGCTTGGAGTATTCTCTTCCATCCCTTCACTTTGAGTCTGTGTTTGTCTTTGGGGCTGAGGTGTGTTTCCTGGAGGCAGCATATTGTTGGATCTTGTTCTTTGATCCATCCTGCCACTCTGTGTCTTTTGATTGAGGAGTTCAATCCATTTACATTTAGAGTGATTATTGAGATGTGGGGGCCTACCACTACCATTTTATGTCTTGTTTTCTGGTTTTCTTCAATTTCCTTTGTTTCTCGTCCCATGGTTTAATCTGTTCTGATGAAGAGCTGCTACTCTCTGTTGTTGTCCTTCTGCTTATCTCCTCTGCTCTTGGTTTTGTAGCCCCTTTCCTTTTTTTGATTTTTCAGGAATGAGGGTTTTCCTGAGGATTTCCTGAAGAGGAGGTTTTGTGGCAATGAACTCCCTTAATTTTTGTTTATCTGGGAAAGTTTTTATTTCTCCATCGTATTTGAAGGATATTTTTGCTGGGTAGAGAATTCTCGGCTGTAGGTTTTTGTCCTTCAGATTTTTGAATATATCATTCCACTCTCTTCTAGCCTGTAAAGTTTCTGCTGAGAAATCTGCTGATAGCCTGATGGGGGTTCCTTTGTAGGTTAGTTTCTTTTGCCTGGCTGTCCTTAGTATTTTCTCCTTGTCATTGACTTTTGCTAGCTTCACTACTATATGCCGTGGGGTTGGTCTTCTTGCATTGATAAAGTTTGGAGCTCTATTGGCTTCTGTCACCTGAAGATCCATCTCTCTCACCAGATTTGGGAAGTTCTCAGCCATTATTTCTTTGAATAGGCTTTCTGCCCCTTTCTCCTTCTCTTCTCCCTCTGGTATACCTATAATCCTTATGTTGCATCTCCTAATTGTGTCTGATACTTCTCGGAGAGTTTCTTCATTTCTTTTTAGTCTTACTTCTCTCTCCTCCTCTGCCTGCAGCATTTCTATATTCCCATCTTCCAAATTGCTAATTCTTTCCTCCATATTATCGGCCCTACTGTTGAGTGCATCTAGATTTTTCTTAATCTCCTCTATTGTGTTCTTCATTTCCAGTATTTCTGTTTGGTTCTTCTTTATCGTATCAAACTCTTTTGTGACATAGCTCCTGAACTCGTTGAGTTGTCTATCTGAATTCTCTCTTAACTCATTGAGTATATTAATGATGGCTGTTTTGAAGTCATCGTCATTTAGGTTATATATTTCATTTTCTTTGGGATTGTTTTCTGTGTATTTGTTATTTTCCTTCTGTTCTGGAGATTTAATGTATTTTTTCCTATTGCTTGATGTTGTAGATTTGTGCCTCCACATAGAGATAGAGTTTAGTTGCTCCTTCCACTTCTTTCTGCTGGTGTGGTGGGGGAGCAGCTGTTTATACTGCACCAACCAGGAACCCTATCCACAGTTGCTAACTGGGCCTGGGCCCCTCCTCGTAGTCACAGTGGTCCTTTGGATTCCCTCTTCTGCCATGGGGGCCGTCACAGGGGGGCTTCAGGCTGCTGGTGCCTACTGTTGCAGCCCACCTAGAGTGCTCCCTCCTTGGGGTCTGCAACGGTGTTATGGGCTTTTCCAGCGGCCAGGGGTAGTATCACTTATATTTGCCGCTCCGTCACTGTCGGCACCCACAAAATCTCACTTGTCCACTATGGGTCGCAGCAGAGCTATTGGCATCTTCTACAGTCTGTGGTTAGCTCACCTAGCTATGCTACTTTTGTCCAGGGGTCTTCCAGACTTGTGGCTGCCGGATGGGTGCTCTCTACTAGTGCTGTGCAGAGGCTTTCACTGAGGCTGCTGTGAGCCTGTAGGGTTTCCCCCTAGGCTATGGAGCTGGGTCGCTGGAACTCCACCCAGCTCCAGTCCTGTTCCCCAGGAACTCGGGGAGCCCTTTGCCCTGGCTGGGGGATAGCCAGAGATCCTGATTTCAGTGGTAGCTGGTCTGCTGCTGCCCTGCCTGATATTCTCCTCTCTGGGACCCTTCTGATGTTGTGGATGCTCAGCGTGGCCCCTCCGCTAATGGCAGACAGAGAGTTTTGTCTGCTGCCTGGGCGGAACTCTGGAGCTTCCCCTCCGGGCCGCAGAGCCGACCTCTGGAGCTCCACCCAGCCCCAGTCCTCTCCGAGATCTCTGGCAATCCCTTGCCCCACGGGGCAGGCAACGGCAGCTGGAGGTCGCCTTGCCCTCTGGGATTCTCTCCGGGACTTTCCCGGAGTTGTGAATGCTGGGCGTGGCCCCTCCGCTAATGGCAGACAGAGAGTTGTGTCTGCTGCCCAGGCAGAACTCTGGAGCTTCCCCTCCGGGCCGCGGAGCCGGCCTCTGGAGCTTCACCCAGCCCCAGTCCTCTCCGAGATCTCTGGCAATCCCTTGCCCCATGGGGCGGGCAACGGCAGCTGGAGGTCTCCTTGCCCTCTGGGATTCTCTCCGGGACTTTCCCGGAGTTGTGAATGCTGGGCGTGGCCCCTCCACTAATGGCAGACAGAGAGTTTTGTCTGCTGCCCCGGCAGAACTCTGGAGCTTCACCCAGCCCCAGTCCTCTCCGAGATCTCTGGCAATCTCTTGCCCCACCGTGCAGGCAGTGGCAGCTGGGGGCCTGCCATACCCTCTGTGATTCTCTCTGGGACCCTCCGGGCGCCATGGACACCAGGCGGGATCTCCCCACCAATGGCGAGGCGAGACTCTCCCCACGGGCTCAGGTGTGTAACTCTAGAGTTTCCCTCTGCATTTAGGAGTAATTGCGGGGGGTTTAGGTAGGGTTCTCGTCACCTGTTTCCACCGTCGCTCCTCTGGTGTGTGCTCGCTCCTGCCCTAGGTGTGTGTTGATCTTCTGGGTGCGTCCCTTGGAAGAAAGCCACTTGCAGGTACTAGGCTGTTCAGTCGGGGTCAGAGAGTTTTCACCTATCTCCATCTCCTCCTGGAGGGAAGTCCATCTGCCTTCCGATGTATAGTCGCGTGGGTCTCTCAGACATCCTGAGATGCTATCTGGATATCCTTTGTTAAGCGATGAGTGTCCAAATAATTGTAGTCTCGGAGGGGGAGAGACAAAGAGGACTACTCATGGCCATGGCACAATCTTGGATCTTCTCTCCTCTGCCTTGATTATTTTTAAGAACAAAAGACTCT
>NW_025804385.1:0-7625 GCF_021613505.1 Equus quagga
AGAGTCTTTTGTTCTTAAAAATAATCAAGGCAGAGGAGAGAAGATCCAAGATTGTGCCATGGCCATGAGTAGTCCTCTTTGTCTCTCCCCCTCCGAGACTACAATTATTTGGACACTCATCGCTTAACAAAGGATATCCAGATAGCATCTCAGGATGTCTGAGAGACCCACGCGACTATACATCGGAAGGCAGATGGACTTCCCTCCAGGAGGAGATGGAGATAGGTGAAAACTCTCTGACCCCGACTGAACAGCCTAGTACCTGCAAGTGGCTTTCTTCCAAGGGACGCACCCAGAAGATCAACACACACCTAGGGCAGGAGCGAGCACACACCAGAGGAGCGACGGTGGAAACAGGTGACGAGAACCCTACCTAAACCCCCCGCAATTACTCCTAAATGCAGAGGGAAACTCTAGAGTTACACACCTGAGCCCGTGGGGAGAGTCTCGCCTCGCCATTGGTGGGGAGATCCCGCCTGGTGTCCATGGCGCCCGGAGGGTCCCAGAGAGAATCACAGAGGGTATGGCAGGCCCCCAGCTGCCACTGCCTGCACGGTGGGGCAAGAGATTGCCAGAGATCTCGGAGAGGACTGGGGCTGGGTGAAGCTCCAGAGTTCTGCCGGGGCAGCAGACAAAACTCTCTGTCTGCCATTAGTGGAGGGGCCACGCCCAGCATTCACAACTCCGGGAAAGTCCCGGAGAGAATCCCAGAGGGCAAGGAGACCTCCAGCTGCCGTTGCCCGCCCCATGGGGCAAGGGATTGCCAGAGATCTCGGAGAGGACTGGGGCTGGGTGAAGCTCCAGAGGCCGGCTCCGCGGCCCGGAGGGGAAGCTCCAGAGTTCTGCCTGGGCAGCAGACACAACTCTCTGTCTGCCATTAGCGGAGGGGCCACGCCCAGCATTCACAACTCCGGGAAAGTCCCGGAGAGAATCCCAGAGGGCAAGGCGACCTCCAGCTGCCGTTGCCTGCCCCGTGGGGCAAGGGATTGCCAGAGATCTCGGAGAGGACTGGGGCTGGGTGGAGCTCCAGAGGTCGGCTCTGCGGCCCGGAGGGGAAGCTCCAGAGTTCCGCCCAGGCAGCAGACAAAACTCTCTGTCTGCCATTAGCGGAGGGGCCACGCTGAGCATCCACAACATCAGAAGGGTCCCAGAGAGGAGAATATCAGGCAGGGCAGCAGCAGACCAGCTACCACTGAAATCAGGATCTCTGGCTATCCCCCAGCCAGGGCAAAGGGCTCCCCGAGTTCCTGGGGAACAGGACTGGAGCTGGGTGGAGTTCCAGCGACCCAGCTCCATAGCCTAGGGGGAAACCCTACAGGCTCACAGCAGCCTCAGTGAAAGCCTCTGCACAGCACTAGTAGAGAGCACCCATCCGGCAGCCACAAGTCTGGAAGACCCCTGGACAAAAGTAGCATAGCTAGGTGAGCTAACCACAGACTGTAGAAGATGCCAATAGCTCTGCTGCGACCCATAGTGGACAAGTGAGATTTTGTGGGTGCCGACAGTGACGGAGCGGCAAATATAAGTGATACTACCCCTGGCCGCTGGAAAAGCCCATAACACCGTTGCAGACCCCAAGGAGGGAGCACTCTAGGTGGGCTGCAACAGTAGGCACCAGCAGCCTGAAGCCCCCCTGTGACGGCCCCCATGGCAGAAGAGGGAATCCAAAGGACCACTGTGACTACGAGGAGGGGCCCAGGCCCAGTTAGCAACTGTGGATAGGGTTCCTGGTTGGTGCAGTATAAACAGCTGCTCCCCCACCACACCAGCAGAAAGAAGTGGAAGGAGCAACTAAACTCTATCTCTATGTGGAGGCACAAATCTACAACATCAAGCAATAGGAAAAAATACATTAAATCTCCAGAACAGAAGGAAAATAACAAATACACAGAAAACAATCCCAAAGAAAATGAAATATATAACCTAAATGACGATGACTTCAAAACAGCCATCATTAATATACTCAATGAGTTAAGAGAGAATTCAGATAGACAACTCAACGAGTTCAGGAGCTATGTCACAAAAGAGTTTGATACGATAAAGAAGAACCAAACAGAAATACTGGAAATGAAGAACACAATAGAGGAGATTAAGAAAAATCTAGATGCACTCAACAGTAGGGCCGATAATATGGAGGAAAGAATTAGCAATTTGGAAGATGGGAATATAGAAATGCTGCAGGCAGAGGAGGAGAGAGAAGTAAGACTAAAAAGAAATGAAGAAACTCTCCGAGAAGTATCAGACACAATTAGGAGATGCAACATAAGGATTATAGGTATACCAGAGGGAGAAGAGAAGGAGAAAGGGGCAGAAAGCCTATTCAAAGAAATAATGGCTGAGAACTTCCCAAATCTGGTGAGAGAGATGGATCTTCAGGTGACAGAAGCCAATAGAGCTCCAAACTTTATCAATGCAAGAAGACCAACCCCACGGCATATAGTAGTGAAGCTAGCAAAAGTCAATGACAAGGAGAAAATACTAAGGACAGCCAGGCAAAAGAAACTAACCTACAAAGGAACCCCCATCAGGCTATCAGCAGATTTCTCAGCAGAAACTTTACAGGCTAGAAGAGAGTGGAATGATATATTCAAAAATCTGAAGGACAAAAACCTACAGCCGAGAATTCTCTACCCAGCAAAAATATCCTTCAAATACGATGGAGAAATAAAAACTTTCCCAGATAAACAAAAATTAAGGGAGTTCATTGCCACAAAACCTCCTCTTCAGGAAATCCTCAGGAAAACCCTCATTCCTGAAAAATCAAAAAAAGGAAAGGGGCTACAAAACCAAGAGCAGAGGAGATAAGCAGAAGGACAACAACAGAGAGTAGCAGCTCTTCATCAGAACAGATTAAACCATGGGACGAGAAACAAAGGAAATTGAAGAAAACCAGAAAACAAGACATAAAATGGTAGTGGTAGGCCCCCACATCTCAATAATCACTCTAAATGTAAATGGATTGAACTCCTCAATCAAAAGACACAGAGTGGCAGGATGGATCAAAGAACAAGATCCAACAATATGCTGCCTCCAGGAAACACACCTCAGCCCCAAAGACAAACACAGACTCAAAGTGAAGGGATGGAAGAGAATACTCCAAGCTAATAATGAACAAAAGATAGCAGGTGTCTCTATACTAATATCAGACAAGGTAGACTTCAAAGCAAAACAGATAAAGAGAGACAAAGAGGGACAGTATATAATGATAAAAGGGACTCTCCACCAAGAAGACATAACACTTATAAATATATACGCACCCAACACAGGAGCACCAAAATTTGTAAAGCAACACTTAATAGAACTAAAAGACATCAACAACAATACAATAATAGTAGGGGACCTCAACACACCATTAACACCAATGGACAGAACATCCAGACAGAAAATCAATAAGGAAATAATAGAATTAAATGAAAAATTAGACCAGATGGACTTAATAGATATATATAGAACACTTCATCCAAAAACAGCAGGTTACACATTCTTCTCAAGCGCACATGGAACATTCTCAAGGACTGTCCATATTTTGGGAAATAAAGCAAACATCAATAAATACAAGTGAGTTGAAATAATATCAAGCATCTTTTCTGATCATAATGCTATGAAACTAGAAATCAACTACAAGAAAAAAGCAGAGAAAGGTGCAAAAATGTGGAGACTAAACGACACGCTTCTGAACAAACAATGGATCATTGAAGAAATTAAAGAAGAAATCAAATATTATCTGGAGACAAATGAAAATGAGGACACAACATACCAAATCATTTGGAATGCAGCAAAAGCAGTCCTAAGAGGGAAATTCATCACAATACAGGCTCACCTCACTAAACAAGAAAAAGCTCACATAAGCAACCTCAAACGGCATCTAACAGAACTAGAAAAAGAAGAACAAACAAAGCCCAGAGTCAGTAGAAGGAGGGAAATAATAAAAATAAGAGCAGAAATAAACGATATTGAAACAAAAAAGACAGTAGAAAGGATCAATGAAACAAAGAGTTGGTTCTTCGAAAAAATTAACAAAATCGACAAATCCTTGGCCAGACTCACCAAGAAAAGAAGAGAGAAATCTCAAATAAATAAAATTAGGAATGAGAGAGGAGAAATCACAACAGATACCAATGAAATACAAGGGATCATAAGAGAATACTATGAAAAACTATATGCCAACAAATTGAACAACCTGGAAGAAATGGACACCTTCTAGACTCCTACAACCTCCCCAAACTGAATTAGGAAGAAATGGAGAATCTGAATAGGCCAATCACAAGTAAGGAAATAGAAACAGTAATCAAAAACCTCCCCAAAAATAAGAGTCCAGGACCAGACGGCTTCTCTGGAGAATTCTATCAAACATTCAAAGAAGACTTAATACCTATTCTTCTCAAACTATTCCAGAAAATTGAGGAAGATGGAGTACTCCCTAACACATTCTATGAAGCCAACATCACTCTGATCCCCAAACCTGACAAGGACAACACAAAGGAGAACTACAGGCCGATATCACTGATGAACATAGATGCAAAAATCCTCAACAAAATTCTGGCAAACCTAATACAGCAATACATCAAAAAGTTTATACACCATGATAAGTGGGATTTATACCAGGGACACAGGGATGGTTCAACATCTGCAAGTCAATCAACGTGATACACTACATCAACAAAATGAAAAACAAAAACCACATGATCATCTCAATAGATGCAGAGAAAGCATTCGACAAGATCCAACACCCATTTATGATAAAAACCCTCAATAAAATGGGTATAGAAGGAAAGTACCTCAACATAATAAAGGCCATATATGACAAACCCACAGCCAACATCATACTCAATGGGCAAAAACTGAAAACCATCCCTCTGAGGACAGGAACAAGACAAGGGTGCCCACTTTCACCACTCCTATTCATCATAGTACTGGAGGTGTTGGCCAGAGCAATTCGGCAGGAAAAAGAAATAAAAGGAATCCAAATAGGTAATGAAGAAGTAAAACTCTCGCTGTTTGCAGACGACATGATCTTATATATAGAAAACCCCAAAGAATCCATAGAAAAACTATTAGAAATAACCAACAACTACAGCAAAGTTGCAGGGTATAAAATAAACATACATAAATCAGTAGCATTTCTATACACTAACAATGAACTAACAGAAAAAGAACTCAAGAACTCAATCCCATTCACCATCGCAACGAAAAGAATAAATACCTTGGGATAAACTTAACCAAGGAAGTGAAGGATCTATACAATGAAAACTACAAGACTTTCTTGAAAGAAATTGACGACGACATAAAGAAATGGAAAGACATTCCATGCACATGGATTGGAAGAATAAACATAGTTAAAATGTCCATACTACCTAAAGCAATCTACAGATTCAACGCTATCCCAATCAGAATCCCAAGGGCATTCTTTACAGAAATTGAACAAAGAATCCTAAAATTCATATGGGGCAGCAAAAGACCACGAATTGCTTAAACAATCCTAAGTAAGAAAAACAAAGCCGGAGGCATCACAATCCCCGATTTCAAAACATACTACAAAGCTACAGTGATCAAAACAGCATGGTACTGGTACAAAAACAGGTCCACAGATCAATGGAACAGAATTGAAAGCCCAGAAATAAAACCACACATCTATGGACAGCTAATCTTTGACAAAGGCGCTGAGGGCCTACAATGGAGAAAAGAAAGTCTCTTCAACAAATGGTGCTGGGAAAACTGGACAGCCACATGCAAAAGATTGAAAATTGACCATTCTTTTTCACCACACACCAAAATAAACTCAAAATGGATCAAAGACCTAAAGATTAGGCCGGAAACAATAAGTCTTCTAGAAGAGAATATAGGCAGTACACTCTTTGACATCAATTTCAAAAGAATCTTTTTGGACACTATAACTCCTCAGTTGAGGGAAACAATAGAAAGAATAAACAAATGGGACTTCATCAGACTAAAGAGCTTCTTCAAGGCAAGGGAAAACAGGATTGAAACAAAAAAACAGCCCACTAATTGGGAAAAAATATTTACAAGCCACTTATCCGACAAAGGGTTAATCTCCATAATATACAAAGACCTCACACAGCTTAACAACAAAAAAACAAACAACCCGATCAAAAAATGGGCAGAGGACATGAACAGACATTTCTCTAAAGAAGATATAAGTATGGTCAATAGACACATGAAAAGATGTTCATCATTGCTAATCATCAGGGAAATGCAAATCAAAACTACACTAAGATATCACCTTACACCCGTTAGATTGGCAAAAATATCCAAAACCAAGAGCGACAAATGTTGGAGAGGTTGTGGAAAAAAAGGAACCCTCATACACTGTTGGTGGGAATGCAAACTGGTACAGCCACTATGGAAAACAGTATGGAGATTTCTCAAAAAGTTAAAAATAGAAATACCCTATGATCCAGCCATCCTATTACTGGGTATCTATCCTAAGAACCTGAAATCAGAAATACCAAGAGTCCCTTGCACCCCTATGTTCATTGCAGCATTATTTACAATAGCCAAGATGTAGGAACCAACCTACATGCCCAGAAACAGATGATTGGATAAAGAAGATATGGTATATATACACAATGGAATACTACTCAGCCATAAAAAAAGACAAAATTGGCCCATTCACAGCAACGTGGATGGACCTCGAGGGTATTATGTTAAGTGAAATAAGCCAGTCAGAGAAAGACGAACTCTATATGACTCCACTCATAGGTGGAAGTTAATATATTGACAAGGAGATGTGATCGGTGGTTACCAGGGAAAAGGGGAGGTGGGGGGAGGGCACAAAGGGGGAAGTGGTGTACCCACAACATGACTAACAATAATGTACAACTGAAATCTCACAAGGTTGTAATCTATCATAACATTAATAAAAAAAAAATAGAATCCTAGAAATCTGAGTAACTCAGGCTGAAGCTTTTTTTCTAAATTTTGAGGCAAAATAGCCAAATGAAAACACTTGGGTAGGGCAAATTAATGTCAGCACTTTTCTCCTCATATCTACTCTCATTCTCTTCCAGTTAGTCTGAGCATATCAGTGAAGGGTGCCACTGTTCATCTAGCCAGAAACCTAGAAGTCATCCTTAATGCCTTAATACCTCCTTCTTTTTCTGCTCCTCCCTTAGCCTATGGTAACTAAGTAATTCTATCTTCTAAATTCCTCTTGACTGTGTTCAATTCTTTTTACCCTCTCTACTAGATCACAATCTTTTCTCACCTGGACTACTTGAACAATTTGGTAACTGATCTCTGCACGGCTTTTCTTACTCCTCTAGAATAAATTTATTATGTACAATCAGTTGATCTTTTTAAATGAAAATTGGAATATGTATTGAAAAAGTAAAAACTTAGGTAATATTATTATGTATCTTGTATTGTATAACTTTTTCCTTGAGTCATTAATTATCTCATTTTAATTTGACTAATTTGCTATATAATTATCTTCATTTTTCCCACAAACACTATCAGATGTGATGACTACAAATATAATTTTTCCAGATAATAAAATATGTCAGATTAATTTATTCAACAAAAAAAATAATCAAGGCAAGGCAAAGAGACACAATTTGGGGTGGCCAATTCTGATCCCCTCCAAAACCATATTTTCTATACCAGGG
>NW_025804386.1:0-7739 GCF_021613505.1 Equus quagga
GCTCCCCTTACCCTATCTTATAAACAACACTCACTATCAGCCCCAAATGCTCAGACAACTAACTTCTCTCTGTCCTTTTACAGACAAGCACCTTGACTCTCTAGTCTACACTTGCTATGGTCACTTCCTCCTCATTAACGATTCTGGTGCTGGCTGTAAAAGGACAGAGAGAAGTTAGTTGTCTGAGCATTTGGGGCTGATAGTGAGTGTTGTTTATAAGATAGGGTAAGGGGAGCTGAATATGTTTATTTGCCAAGGGAAAGGAGTCAAAGAGAGGGAGTGGTTGAAGACACAGAAGAGTAGGGCCTGATAAAGTCAAAACCCTGAGTTGAGAGAAGGGGATGGGATCCAGAGCCCAAGTGGAGGATTTGGCTGAATTAAGAGGAGAAACTCCTCACAAGTGAGATTCAAGGGAAGAGGTGTAGTCACAGGAATAGATGTAGTTACAGGAAGCTTGTAAGGGGGATTCAGGGAGGCAACACGTTATCGGAGATCCTGCCTCTGGGAAGAAAGAAATGAAGACACAAACTCAGAGTCAGTGGGAAGGCAATTGGGTTGGCGACCTAAGGAATGTAGGGAAAATTTCAACCAAATTCTAAGGGAACCAAGAAAAAGAACTGACTAGCACCATTGAGAAGTGTTTTGGCTGCAGTGAGGGTCTAGCTTAAGTGTCAGACCATTACTTGACATTATTACCAACACGAAAAGTTGTGTGATTTTTCTCCAGCGGTTCTCTGTATCTCTGGTGTTTCTGCATCTCTGTTGTCTCTACATTTCTGGTGTAGGAATGGAGGAAGTGGGTGCCCAAATGGACCCAGTATTAGGTTTTTACAGAATGGGCACAGCAAAAGGACCAGAAGCAAGAATGGCAATGTTACTGGCACTGTTATTTAGTATTGGTAAAACCAACAGTGAAATTGTCCGTCATACTTCTAGGTGGATGAGGAAGTGAAAACAAAATGAGAAAAATGAGTGGCCATGGGACTGGATGACAGGATAAATTGAAAGAGCAAATATATTCATTCATGCCTTGAACAGCAGATCCTGTCTAGATGCATTTATGTGACAGTGTACAAAGCAGATACATGCACATCTCCCATGGAGACCACAGTCTATTGTTTACAGAGAAAATATATGTATTAGATGGTGACACGTGCAATTGAAAAAATAAAAATAAGGAGAATATGTAATGGGAGAGAGGTTGCTAACTGATATGTAGATGGTCAAGGAAGGTCTTACCAATACAAAGACATTTGAGCAGAGACGTCATACAAGGAGTACTGTGAGCGTACAGATGTGTAGGGAAAAGTGGGTATAAAGAGTATCAAGAGAGTATCAATGAAATAAATCCACCAGAACTTGGAAAATTCACATTGGGCTTGAGTGATCATAGCTTTTCTTTATGTGTATGCAACAAATCCATTTAAGTATATTTGTGTTAAAATTTCCCCCTAAATTAACACCAAGGTTACTGGCTTACAATTTGGGAAATGCACTACCTCCTGATTTGCAAAGCAGGAAATGAATCAGCTCTAGGCTATCCACACCTCTCCTGCTCTCCACCATAAGGAATATCCAGTGATGCTGAGGAATCTCTTTTGCAAGTTTGTCCAGTCAGGAATTCTAAGTTTTCTGGAAAATAATTCCACTGGGCCCAAGGACTAGATTAACTGAGAACTCTCTCACAGCTTCATCAGCTATCTTTTATACATGTCTTTTACCAATGTTTAGTCTATCCTTTTCAATTGGATTTTTTTTCCCGGTTGAGAGACTAAAAAAAAAAAAGAAAAGAAATTGAAAAGTTGCAGTTATCAAAACATAATGATTAAAAGCACAGGCTTTGAAATGAAAGATCTAGGTTTAAATCCCAACTATGCCGTTAAAGAATTTTGCGGCATTGAGTAAATTACTTAAATTCTCCATGCTTTAGTTTTCTAATAAGTATAATGTGGATGATGACAGTTCCAACCTCATGGTCCTATTTTAGAGATTAAATGAAATGTGAAAATTATCTATCTGAAAGAAGTATCAATGGCTTGATAATATTGGCCATTATTGTTATCCTTCAACTGGTATGCTATCAGTTTTTAGCAGCAGACTTATCTTTCCTGAGTCTTTTTCTAGTAGATATACAATGAACATATTTTTATTTAAATAATAGGAGTGAATGTTTAAGCGTCTCTAGCTCTTTCAAAGTCTTTTTTAATGGATGCTACAAAGTACATTTTCATTTGAGACATTCATTGTATCAAGTAAGGCAGTCAAACTGACAAAAGGCTATTTTGGTCTGAATATCTTGAATGGGAAATTGTTTCAGTTACATGTTAAGTGCTTTAAACAACTCTAAGGGATACACACACACACACGTACATACATACATACATATATACATACATACATACATAGAGCTACCACTCTTGGTGTCTGGAAAATCACCTCAGTGCTCTGGTTATAGATTCAAGAACTTGAAATATAAGATCTGCATTGTGAGGAAGGGTGATGGACACCACTTGAGAAAGAATAAAGTTTAAGGATTGTTGCAAAAGGTCATATAAGCTGGCATTAAGGTATCCAGCTATTTGACTATGTGAAAGTTTCTTAAACTTACAGAACCTCAGTTTCTCAGTTTCTTTATGCCAGGTTGTTTACCTCACTGAGGTGTTGTAAAGATTATATGAGATCTGTAAAACATTACCCAAATGTTAGTTGTTATCATTATGAAAGCCAAAAATTGTATTATATTTAGAGGTGCAAGATGCTTTTGCCGACTTCAGGATAACAAAAGCTCTCTTACGACTTCCATCTGACCAACTTGGTGGATTATTTCATGTTCTCCATTCCCTCCATAAACACACCTATTGGTGTCCATTGGCATGTTGAAAACTTGTAGCTAGTATGCTTCTTTTTAGTATGCCTATGTGTTTCTGCTTCCACCAGTGTCTGCCAGTTCTACTTGTTATTATACTTATGTCAAATAATCAAATATTATGTAGATCTGTAAAATGTCAGAGTGAACAGAAAGAGTTACAATTTTATGAAACCTAAGTTGAATGTTTCAAGAAGATTCAATGAAGCTGACTGCCTACAACCAAAATTGCAGCTGAATTAAATGCAAGTACGACTAATGTAAAACATTGGGAGAAAAATTCCAGTAGTAAAACCTAGAAGGATCCTGCACCTAGATTGCTCGGAAGAATCTGAAGCTAGAAATATGGATGAGGCAATGGTTTATACCATGAGTCTGGCCTTTCCAAGAAAAAACTCCAGTTGGGGGCACTCAAAATGTTAAAACCTTCGTCCAATATCAGAAGTTTAGTGAATGAAGGTACATTTATGTTTTAAGTTAAAATAAAATATTGGAGGCAAGTATGTATCATTTTTACGATTCCCCGCTGTACACGACTTGACTGGATGAGAGAGCATCTACTTTGTCTGTGCTTGTACTTATCTACAGTCACAAGGACATGAATCTGCAAAAGTTTTCTTCAAATGGGAAAATATCAGAGTTATAGAGACCAGAAATGTCCTTGAAAATTGAAATGTTAACAGTCTATACAACTGAGAGCCAGGTTGTTAATGGTCAGTAGCTTCCTTTAGCAAGAAGCTTTTATTTGTAATAGCAGACGGTGGTACAAAGTCCTCTTTGGAAGCACTTGGCTTAGAATAGTGTTTTTCAAACTATGGGTTGCAAAATAAGTTTAGTAGTCCATTAAACAAACAAACAAAAAAAGGACTAGAAAATAGAGTGCATCTCAAGTTAGAAGAGTAAGTTTGGAATTACATAAAATAAGTTCAGCATATACTGGCTAAGACAAAAGCTACAGATCATCGCAAAAATAAAAGTAACATGTTTTTTAAACTCAGATTTTGTATGGCAGGACAAAAGTATCAATTGGAATAAAACATAAGAGACTTCGAGAATGAAATGACATGAAATCAAGGGTTTGCTTTACAATGCTATAGAGGAAAGAGAGAGAAAGAGGGAGAGAGGGAAGAAAGGAAGGAAGAAGGAAGAGAAATTAAACAAGTACAGCAATATAACATGATAATTATAGAATCTGGGAAACAGGTATATGGGGGTTCATTATACTACTCTTTTTACTTTCATATATGTTTTGTAACACACTTAAAAACTCTAATGAAAATGTAAGGAGTAAAGGGTATTCAAATACTCGATAGTGTTTTGGGTTCTGACCATGTTTTATCTTTTATAGGTACTTTTAGTTAGAAAAACAGGGTATGTAATTAGGTCTTAATTGGTAAGCAGCTCTTTAGCTTTGGAGTCCTAGAGCAGAGCTGATTGCTTCTGCCTATTACTGCAGCCCCCAGCAGTAGTAACTCAAGAACGGTATACACGTGCCCATGTGCGTTCATGCACAGAGTTAGGGCAGAATTCCAGGTGGAACCTCTGAGCAGTGAAACAGCTTTGGCTATTTCTGAATTGAAATATTTTGAACAAGCACTTTCAGAGTGAAAGAAAATCAATCCAAAATGAACTCTTAGGATATTTCTAAGAGTATTTTTATACCAAGTATTACCATGAACATTGGTTCACGAACTGTTTTCTTTTCCAGGACGGACTGGTACTATGGTTTGTGCCTGCCTGATTGCCTGTGAAATATTTGTAACTGCAGAGGTATGAAAGATGTTACTATCAACTCTGTCCTGTGCTGATTGAATTCGCTAGTTCTGAAACCTTACTGGTAGGATGTTAAGATGATCCTTTGAGTCATGGCACTTATGAAAATGTAATTGGAGAGGTGGTTATTAGAAAGGTTGGTTTTAATACATCCTTGTTTAACTTGCTCTAGTTAGTAACTAACCTAGGTACCTCTTACTCTGGGCCAAGATGAGGGTGATGTCAGTGACATACTCACCTTGGGCACAAAAATTAAGGGAATGCCAAAAATTTTAGTAATTAAGATAAATAATATTCTAATTCAATACTTTCAAAAATAAAAATTAATGCAAAAACTCCATGATGTATACAATAGCAACATTTTAAATAGAAACAGGACTCAATAGGGGCAGGATTGAGATGAGATGAGTAAGGTCCAAGTTATGCAATTGTACAAATACTCAGCAATCTAGAGGTTTTACTCGCCTCCCCTAGTCCCAGATCTGCTGTTACTCCCACCAACTGCAGAATTCTTCCTTCCTCATAAGAATAGTACCAAGATTGATGAGGTAAATTCTCCAAAGGACCTTAAACATCCTCAGAAGTGCTAGGAAGATAGACGGTATCATTTTTCAACTCAGAGCAAAGTCTTGCCCGAATACTTATTATCTTTGCGTACTCAGTATATGTGGGGTCTGTGCCCTCTAGAAATTTGTGAGAAGACAGAGTGGGCTGTTTCTACGTCTTTAAGTAGGGTCGTCAGTCTTTTTTCTGCCATGATCTTGCTGAGAGGTTACCACTTAAAGGACACACTCTCAGCAGCTCTGCTCCTCGTTTGGCCGCCAGTCCAGAGAAGAGGAGCTGTGGGTTATGCACAATGCCCAGCACTCTAATTCCACCATCTTCTTTTTTTCTAATTTGAGACACACAAATTATAAAATGGATGTTCTAGGACAGTGTTTTTCAAACTACGGATCATGATCTATCAGTGAGTTGCAAATCAACTTATTGGGTTGTGACCAGCATGTTTTTTAATAAAATAAAATAGATTAAATAGAAAATGTCAAATGGTAGTATTATTTTGTGAAACTTTTGTTTCAGGGGTGTGTGTGTGTGTGTGTGTCCTAGGTTTATTAATGTAGATTGTAGCTTTAAAAATAAAAAGATCAGGGCCGGCCCAGTGGCACAGTTCCACTTTGGCGGCCCGGAGTTTGCCGGTTCGGATCCCAGCTGCGGACATGGCACCGCTTGGCAAGCCATGTTGTGGTAGGCGTCCCACATATAAAGTAGAGGAAGATGGGCCCAGATGTGAGCTCAGGGCCAGTCTTCCTCAGCAAAAAGAGGAGGACTGGCAGTAGTTAGCTCAGGGCTAATCTTCCTCAA
Organism: Equus quagga; assembly: GCF_021613505.1. Taxonomy (NCBI): domain Eukaryota; kingdom Metazoa; phylum Chordata; class Mammalia; order Perissodactyla; family Equidae; genus Equus; species Equus quagga. Next base: position 6,002 of record NW_025804386.1, read on the forward strand.
AAACGAATAAATAAAATAAATAAAAAAATAAAAAGATCAAAAGCCATTGACCCAGAGCCCTAGACTGAGAGCCAGAGACCTATGCTCTGGGCCTGTGCTCTCTCAACTGGCTGCATACGTCTCCGCGACAGGTCACTTGGTTTTCTTTTGGTCTCAATCTTCCCCATTTGTAAAATGGAAAGGTAGGAAGAAGGACCAGATGATCTCTAAGGTCTTTCCAACTCTGAAACTCCATGTCTTTATCAACCTTTGGATGAGAGCAGACCTTCATGTTGCCTTCTTAGTTTTGTTATATTGGATAGCCTCTGCCCAAAGACCACTGATTTAAGGAAATAATGTGCCTTGGAAACTTTAAGAATACCTTATATAGGAAAGGAAAGTGAAAATGAGCCATGATTGGATTGTCCCCTTTTCTATAGGAGAGCCTTTATTATTTTGGAGAACGACGAACAGATAAAACCAGCAGCTCTAAATTTCAGGGAGTAGAAACTCCTTCCCAGGTAAGTTTCTTTTTAAAAAAAGGTGGGTTCTTTGGGGAATTTGGTTAAGATTGGTGCCTATTACTTAGTTTCATTTAGACTTTTCTCCTTTGGTGATCAGGTAGCAGCACTTGGGTGCCCCGTGACAGGCCTGGATCCTTCCCAGGGCCCGAGAGCCATGCCTATGGCATGCCTGTGCTTTGCAAGCACTGAGTTCTCCCCAGAGCATCCTGCTTTCCATTTTATATTGGTTATTGTTTACAGAGTTCAGGAGTTGATTCCCCTCCCAAAGTAGGAAGGTCCAATTCTAAGGTTCCAGACCTCTGAAAATATCTAAAGACATCAGCCTTTTATTTCCCTGCAGAAAGGAACTGAGTCTTTCACAAACCCCTACTGGGACAATTCAGCCCTTGCAGAACATCACAAGTGTGTATGTGCACACATGTGTGTGTGTGTGAGAGAGAGAGAGAGAAAGAGAGATGGGGAGGCTGTGTTTTTAAAGAGAGAGAAAAGAGGAAATTAACATTTTTCAAAAACCTATTATATACCAGACACTATTGTACTTTTACATATATTAGCTCATTTAATATTCAGACAACCCATGTGAAATATATGCTATTACCCTATTTTTTCCTTTTGAAAACATTTTATTGTGGACTTTTTCAAATATAAGAAGTCAAGACAGGGCCGGCCTATGGCCAAGTGATTAAAGTTCCACACATTCTGTTTCTGCAGCCCAGGGTTTGCAGGTTCAGATCCCAGGTGCAGACCTACTCCATTCATCAGCCATGCTTTGGAGGCATCCCACATACAAAGTAGAGGGTGACTGGCACAGATGTTAGCTCAGGGACAATCTTCCTCAAGCAAAAAAAAAGAGCAAGATTGGCAATGGATGTTAGCTCAGGGTGAAACTTACTCACACACACACAAAAAGTCAAGACAATCATATAATAAATTCCTTACAGTCACCTCACCACTTCAACAATCATTTCATCATGTAGCCAACCATGTTTCATCCATTCTCTCCCCATTCTCCTCACGCGCGTGCTCACACACACACTCACTCTCCATCCTTTCTCTATACCTGGATTATTTTGAAGGAAATCCCAGACATCAGATCATTTTATCCAACAGATATTTTAGTGTGACATCTAACATAAAGACTCTTTAAAAAACCCTTAAAACCATTTATCATATCTAAGAATATTATACCTTAATAATTTCAAATGTCTACTCCATGTTTAAATTTCCACAATTAT
>NW_025804387.1:0-5842 GCF_021613505.1 Equus quagga
GTGGAGAAGAGGCTGCCATCTTGGATCCCAAAGGCTGACTTTAGGAGCCACACCATAGGTCACAAACTATCCCTGGGCAAGCCCTTGGTAGCAGCATCCAGAACATGCAGGGTTCCTCAGAGCCTTTCTAACTATTTATTTCTCTGAGATCCTCATCCCTCTGAGAGTGGAGGCTTTGAAGCCCGGTTTGAATATTGCTCTTTCCCTTTCTGGTTACATAGCATTGGGCACTGGGCAAGTCACTTCACCTCTTGGAAACTCCATTTTTTTCATCTATAAAATAGGGATAACGATAGAATCAACAAGAACTAGCTCAGTGCCTGGTATATACCAAGCGTCCATAAAGTCTGGAAACACAGATAATATTAATTTATCATAATTCATAGGATATTAGTCCATAGTAGTCCATAATATAATAGCCCATTTGTTATGTACTCGTCTATGTTTCCAGCCTTGGCAGCCACCCTGTGGTAAAGACTCACTAACAGGGAATGCTCATTATAGCTACTTTGTCAGGGTTCCTGGGAAACATCAACGTTTCTGTCTCATAGGAGCCCTTCAAACTCAGACCCCCAAGAGCCCACCTACCACAGTGTACCAGCCTGGGTAGAACTGCAACCAGTGTACAGCAATGGTGAGGAGCGGGGACCCTCCATTGGGCAGGGACTGCAGGGTTGATCCAGGAAGGGGTGGGACAGGAGATGAGGATGGGACTATGTAGAGGCATGTAGGGCTCCAGTCCCCACAGAGGACAAGCTCTAGCTGCGGGAGGAGGAAGTAGCTCAGACAAGAGGCAAGAACCTTAGAATCCTCTCAAACTTCAACTTCTTTCCAAGTAAATCCTGAAGGAGAAGACGTGATATACACGGAAGTCCGGAGCATTCAGAAGGGAAACAAAAATGCAGGTAAGGCCTGAGGACCCTTGATTTTGACAACCCAGCCAATTGCTCAGTCTCCACCCTTTCAACAGGTCTGGGCCAGCCAGACACAGAGCCGCCTCTCACGCTGGGTCCCTGGGCTTCTTAACTGGTGCCCACCCACACTGAGGTGTTGATCCAAGCCCACCACGGAGTGCTGCTTTCTCCATTCTCCACAGATACCTAAGCATAAGCCGAGTCACAAGGCCATCACCTTGGGCAGTCACTTAACCTCTCAGAGTTTCAGTGTCCCCATCTGGAAAATGAGACAAAACTATTATTCCCTCCCAATCTGTATCAGTTTGTTAGTGTGCTGTGGCAAATGGCCACAAACTTGGTGGGACTAAAAAATACAAGTTTATTATCTTACCTTGCTGTAGGTCAGAGGTGTGACACAGGTCTCACTGGGCTAGAAACAAAGCGACAACAGGGCTGTGTTCCTTTCTGGAAGCATCAGGGGAGAATGTATTTCCTTGCCTTTTCCAGCTTCTAAAGGACACCCCCTTCCGTCGCTAATGGCCCCTTCCTCCATCTTCAAAGCCAGCATCTTCCCTCCATCTCTCTGACCATCTTCCCTGGTCAGGTCTCCCTCTGACCACAGCTGGGAGGAGTTCTCTGACTCTCAAGACCTCCTTAAAATCCCACTTGGAAAATTTCAAGGTCCTTAGTCTTAGTCACATCTGCAAAGCCCCTTTTCCCTTCTAAGGTCCCATTTTCGCACGTTCCAGGGATTGGGACATGGACGTCTTTGGGAAGGGGGCACTATTCTGCCCACCACATCATCTCACAGGGTGACTGTGAGGGTCAAATGAGAAGACGAGGAGGAAATGCTATTACAACAGCGGTGTAGTAAGCAGCTTTGAGGATGACTCTATGCTGGTTGTCTGGCCATGTTGTCATCTTTACTCAGGGTAGATGGTCCTCGGTAGTGGGTCCCAGCCTGGCTTCCTCCCACTAAGAGCAGGACAGTCTTTGGAACAGATGCCTTTCTAACTCTCCTCTGTAAAACATGCTGTGTGATTTTAGCCATTCTGCTTCCCTCTCTGGTTTTCTGATCCCTCTTGTATAAAGTCAAATGGACCGTGTTTGTGCCCCATTCTTGGTTCAATGGTCCTCCTCTAACACACATGAACGCATTCACACTTACAACCTACTTTGAGATTGAGGATTGTTATCATCCTCATTCTACAGACGAGGGAACTGAGGCAGAGAGACCTTAAATGACTGGCCAGAAGCCACATATCTTGTAAATCACAGATGAATCTGTCTCCAGAGTCCAGGCTCTGGACCAAGCTCTGCTCCTCAGCGCAGCTCCAGGGAGGCTTGATGCTCGCTCCAGGTGAAAAGGAGAGAGCCCTGTTTGAAGAATGTCATATTTCACTCCAGTTTTAAGACAATATGGCAATAATCATAACTTCTAACATCGCATCAGCGTGTGTTGAGCAGTTCCTATGTGCTAGGTACAGTTCTGAGTGCTATAAATAAATACACTCTGAATATATGTGCCATAAATACATGCACACACATACATTTATAGTTTGTTTGTTGCTTATTTATAGCACTCAGAACTGTACCTGGCACGTAGGAACTGCGCAATCATGACAGGTATTAGAAATCACACACACTCATAAACACATCAATTTACAATAACTCTGTAGGTAGGTGATACTATTATTCCCATCATATAGATGAGACAACTGAGGCAAGAGATGTAGAGTGACTTGCCCAGGAATGACACAGCCGGCCCAGGGCTCGGCCTGAGGTGGTATGGATCTCGAGCCGCTCTCTAAACCACTGTCCTGCCTCGCTCCGGGCCAGGCTGCCTCTCCATGAACCGTGCTATGAATCTATGATCAAAGCACTAACAAGATAAAGGGTAGATTTTTTTTGAGAGCCCCTAGGGAGCTCCGGGTGGGGAACAAAGTGGGAAGTGCTGTTGCGGGGACAGTTGGTCAAAGCCCTGAGGCTGAGGAGCTTAGGAAAGGTGCGGTGACAGCACAGCGAGAGGACGAAAGGAATGGCTGACGTCCCACAGAGGGCAAGGGGGCCCTGAGAGGCAGCTCTGTCTGGGCTAACAGCACAGAGCCAAGGAGAGAGCTCTGAGTGGGCCTTTCACAGCTGAACACTTCCCTTCTTTCCACAGCAGCCTCCACACCAAGGTTTTTCAAGAACTCGGTGAGTCCCGCGACCCGCATGCCCTCCCGCCATGGGCCCGCCAGGATCTGGCCTCACTTGTGTTCTCTTTCTCCCAGGATTCCTCTGTCATCTACTCCCAGGTGAGGGTGGCTTCAACTCCAGCCTCTCGGCCTCAGTTCTTGGCTTCCTCGGCTCCTCTCCGATGAGTCCACACAGCTCCCTGACTGCTGTCTCAGCCTCTGCCCCCGAAAGCCATCCTTGGGGAAGAGGGGGTCATCGAAGTAGGAAGACTTAAACTGCCCCAGGCCACATCCAGTGCCTCTGTGTCAAGTGCCCGCACCCTCAGTCTGACTAGAACACAAGGCTCTGCAGGACTCCTGCCTATTTCCCAAGTTACAGTCCTGCCCTCATGGTCTTTGTGTCTAACGACATGTTGGTCCCAACCTGGGGCCCATCACATCCCCTGGCTTCCTTCGTGGCCTTCAGCTTAGGTCACTATTTTGAGTCCTACTTGCACACACACCCCCACCATTCCTCAATGAGGACTGCTCCTGTACTCCGTCGTGGACATCTCAGTGGGTCCATTTCTCAACAGCCATCAGCCTGGTGGGCTACTGTGGTGCTCTGCCAGAAGGGACAACACACACCCCTGGAGACACGTACACTGGGCTTATTATGGACCTCCCCATAATGGGAGTGCATTTCACACTCCCCTGGCTGTGTGAAACTTTGAGGTCAGTACCTAATACCAGGATAAATTCTCTCCTGCCCATGTGCCAACATCTATCTGCCCAGCTAAGTGGATTTCACACCCCAGGTTCCAGACTCTTCCCATTCTGCCAGATGTAACCCAGCACATTCGTGGCCAGGAGGACAAGGAATGCAGAGAGAAGGCATATTGGGATATAGGCTGTGATCTATTATTATTTAATTGAATGAGTGAATGAATGAGGAAGATACTCGGGATAAGTATGAAGCATTCCTATCCTCTGACTGGCATTTGGCTCATGTGCTCCCTAGGAATTCCAGGGGTACTCTTCTGTCTTCCCTGAATACGAAATAAACTAAGAGAAAGAGTTTGAGTGAGGAAAGCTGTGTTCAGCCAGTGGGAAGCCTTCTCAAGTTTTAACGTGCTTAGGGCTCAGCATGGGGATCTTGTTAAAATGCAGATTCTGGGGGCTGGCCCAGTGGCATACTGGTTAAGTTTGTGCACTCTGCTTTGGTGGCCTGGGGTTAGCAGGTTCGGATCCCAGGAGTGGGCCTACACACCACTCGTCAAGCCATACTGCGGTGGCATCCTACATCCAAAATAGAGGAAGACTGGCATGGATGCTAGCTCAGGGACAATCTTCCTCACCAAAAAAACAAAACAAAAAGAAACACGCAGATTCTGAGTCAGTGGGTTTGGGTGGAGGCTAAGATTCTGCATTTCTAACAAGCTCCCAGGGGATGCTGATGCTGCTGGTCCCAGCACCACACTGAGTACTGAGGCCCCATAGGTCTTGGAAGAGGCCTGTGGGGAAGCAGCGTGAGCTTTGCCTGCCCACTGCCTAACTGCATGGGGGCCTTCACACAGGGCACACTGCTCCCTGTGCTGTCCTTCCACTGGGACACCACCAGCTGCTGTTACTGAGAGAACTTCTCTGCGACATATAGGACCTCATCAGCTACCCTGGGTAGAGGAAATGCAGCTGCCACCATCTTTGTTTCCCCACCTCAGGCCTCACACTTTCCCCTGAAAAGAGGGAGTGAATACACTGTGAATATGTATACTCCTCAGCCTTCACCAGGCAAAGTTGATCTATCCCAGCCCTGCACCATGGGATGTTTTGCTCCACTTGTATGCTACCCATCACACCTTATCTTGAGCTCCACTCTCCAATGGACTGTTCAGTGGGGGTCATTGCCCTGGAATAAAGTCTTTCATAGGGCATTCAAGGTCTTTCTCCACTGGTGCTGCCTACCTACCTCTCAGCCTCTCCCATCCTTGTTGCCCTCCATACTCTGCACCCAGTCAGGGGGTGAACTGCTCCATTCCCTAAAACAGACTCTCCATACTTCCTCCTCCTAGGAAGCCTTTCTTCGTCATTTCCATCCACTGGAATCCTGCTCATTTTTCGTGCCCCAACTCAAATGTTAGCCCCTACCAGAGTTAACCCGTCTCTCCGTCAGGCTCCCCTAGTACTTTTACTCAGTGAGACTTGGAGTCGCCAATGGTTGATGTTCTGAGAGAACTTAGAGTGTATCCAGGACAACTCTCTAGTTTTGTAGTTGGAACTTGAGAACCAGAAAGCAGAAGCAACCAGCTGAAAATGACACCACCAATTAGTGACGAAGCTCATACCAAACTAAACCCAGGACTTCCTCCCTCCCTTCGTCTTTTTTTTTAGTTGAAAGTACCCAGGTACCTTCTTTCTTTAGTCGAAGGAACCTGTTAGAGAAGGTACCCACTCTTCCCAGTCACCCAAGATGGAAGATACATAGCCATCTCTGAGTCCCTACATTGACTTGGTCACCCAGTCCAATTCAGCCAACTTTCTTCCCTAAATATCTCAAATCCTGTCCTACTGTCCGTCCCCACTGCCCCTGCTCTAGGGCAGGCCTCCATCACCTACCACCAGGACTATTGTAGGAGCCTCAGAACTGCCTTCCCTACCTGCAGACTCGCTCCGAGCAGAACCATCCCCAGCAGGACTGCTAGTACGATCTTCCTAAATCCCAACCCTGTCTATTCCTCTGCTGGAAATCCTTGAATTACCCAGAGTTCAGACTCTATCATGGGACACAAG
>NW_025804388.1:0-5842 GCF_021613505.1 Equus quagga
CTTGTGTCCCATGATAGAGTCTGAACTCTGGGTAATTCAAGGATTTCCAGCAGAGGAATAGACAGGGTTGGGATTTAGGAAGATCGTACTAGCAGTCCTGCTGGGGATGGTTCTGCTCGGAGCGAGTCTGCAGGTAGGGAAGGCAGTTCTGAGGCTCCTACAATAGTCCTGGTGGTAGGTGATGGAGGCCTGCCCTAGAGCAGGGGCAGTGGGGACGGACAGTAGGACAGGATTTGAGATATTTAGGGAAGAAAGTTGGCTGAATTGGACTGGGTGACCAAGTCAATGTAGGGACTCAGAGATGGCTATGTATCTTCCATCTTGGGTGACTGGGAAGAGTGGGTACCTTCTCTAACAGGTTCCTTCGACTAAAGAAAGAAGGTACCTGGGTACTTTCAACTAAAAAAAAAGACGAAGGGAGGGAGGAAGTCCTGGGTTTAGTTTGGTATGAGCTTCGTCACTAATTGGTGGTGTCATTTTCAGCTGGTTGCTTCTGCTTTCTGGTTCTCAAGTTCCAACTACAAAACTAGAGAGTTGTCCTGGATACACTCTAAGTTCTCTCAGAACATCAACCATTGGCGACTCCAAGTCTCACTGAGTAAAAGTACTAGGGGAGCCTGACGGAGAGACGGGTTAACTCTGGTAGGGGCTAACATTTGAGTTGGGGCACGAAAAATGAGCAGGATTCCAGTGGATGGAAATGACGAAGAAAGGCTTCCTAGGAGGAGGAAGTATGGAGAGTCTGTTTTAGGGAATGGAGCAGTTCACCCCCTGACTGGGTGCAGAGTATGGAGGGCAACAAGGATGGGAGAGGCTGAGAGGTAGGTAGGCAGCACCAGTGGAGAAAGACCTTGAATGCCCTATGAAAGACTTTATTCCAGGGCAATGACCCCCACTGAACAGTCCATTGGAGAGTGGAGCTCAAGATAAGGTGTGATGGGTAGCATACAAGTGGAGCAAAACATCCCATGGTGCAGGGCTGGGATAGATCAACTTTGCCTGGTGAAGGCTGAGGAGTATACATATTCACAGTGTATTCACTCCCTCTTTTCAGGGGAAAGTGTGAGGCCTGAGGTGGGGAAACAAAGATGGTGGCAGCTGCATTTCCTCTACCCAGGGTAGCTGATGAGGTCCTATATGTCGCAGAGAAGTTCTCTCAGTAACAGCAGCTGGTGGTGTCCCAGTGGAAGGACAGCACAGGGAGCAGTGTGCCCTGTGTGAAGGCCCCCATGCAGTTAGGCAGTGGGCAGGCAAAGCTCACGCTGCTTCCCCACAGGCCTCTTCCAAGACCTATGGGGCCTCAGTACTCAGTGTGGTGCTGGGACCAGCAGCATCAGCATCCCCTGGGAGCTTGTTAGAAATGCAGAATCTTAGCCTCCACCCAAACCCACTGACTCAGAATCTGCGTGTTTCTTTTTGTTTTGTTTTTTTGGTGAGGAAGATTGTCCCTGAGCTAGCATCCATGCCAGTCTTCCTCTATTTTGGATGTAGGATGCCACCGCAGTATGGCTTGACGAGTGGTGTGTAGGCCCACTCCTGGGATCCGAACCTGCTAACCCCAGGCCACCAAAGCAGAGTGCACAAACTTAACCAGTATGCCACTGGGCCAGCCCCCAGAATCTGCATTTTAACAAGATCCCCATGCTGAGCCCTAAGCACGTTAAAACTTGAGAAGGCTTCCCACTGGCTGAACACAGCTTTCCTCACTCAAACTCTTTCTCTTAGTTTATTTCGTATTCAGGGAAGACAGAAGAGTACCCCTGGAATTCCTAGGGAGCACATGAGCCAAATGCCAGTCAGAGGATAGGAATGCTTCATACTTATCCCGAGTATCTTCCTCATTCATTCACTCATTCAATTAAATAATAATAGATCACAGCCTATATCCCAATATGCCTTCTCTCTGCATTCCTTGTCCTCCTGGCCACGAATGTGCTGGGTTACATCTGGCAGAATGGGAAGAGTCTGGAACCTGGGGTGTGAAATCCACTTAGCTGGGCAGATAGATGTTGGCACATGGGCAGGAGAGAATTTATCCTGGTATTAGGTACTGACCTCAAAGTTTCACACAGCCAGGGGAGTGTGAAATGCACTCCCATTATGGGGAGGTCCATAATAAGCCCAGTGTACATGTCTCCAGGGGTGTGTGTTGTCCCTTCTGGCAGAGCACCACAGTAGCCCACCAGGCTGATGGCTGTTGAGAAATGGACCCACTGAGATGTCCACGACGGAGTACAGGAGCAGTCCTCATTGAGGAATGGTGGGGGTGTGTGTGCAAGTAGGACTCAAAATAGTGACCTAAGCTGAAGGCCACGAAGGAAGCCAGGGGATGTGATGGGCCCCAGGTTGGGACCAACATGTCGTTAGACACAAAGACCACGAGGGCAGGACTGTAACTTGGGAAATAGGCAGGAGTCCTGCAGAGCCTTGTGTTCTAGTCAGACTGAGGGTGCGGGCACTTGACACAGAGGCACTGGATGTGGCCTGGGGCAGTTTAAGTCTTCCTACTTCGATGACCCCCTCTTCCCCAAGGATGGCTTTCGGGGGCAGAGGCTGAGACAGCAGTCAGGGAGCTGTGTGGACTCATCGGAGAGGAGCCGAGGAAGCCAAGAACTGAGGCCGAGAGGCTGGAGTTGAAGCCACCCTCACCTGGGAGTAGATGACAGAGGAATCCTGGGAGAAAGAGAACACAAGTGAGGCCAGATCCTGGCGGGCCCATGGCGGGAGGGCATGCGGGTCGCGGGACTCACCGAGTTCTTGAAAAACCTTGGTGTGGAGGCTGCTGTGGAAAGAAGGGAAGTGTTCAGCTGTGAAAGGCCCACTCAGAGCTCTCTCCTTGGCTCTGTGCTGTTAGCCCAGACAGAGCTGCCTCTCAGGGCCCCCTTGCCCTCTGTGGGACGTCAGCCATTCCTTTCGTCCTCTCGCTGTGCTGTCACCGCACCTTTCCTAAGCTCCTCAGCCTCAGGGCTTTGACCAACTGTCCCCGCAACAGCACTTCCCACTTTGTTCCCCACCCGGAGCTCCCTAGGGGCTCTCAAAAAAAATCTACCCTTTATCTTGTTAGTGCTTTGATCATAGATTCATAGCACGGTTCATGGAGAGGCAGCCTGGCCCGGAGCGAGGCAGGACAGTGGTTTAGAGAGCGGCTCGAGATCCATACCACCTCAGGCCGAGCCCTGGGCCGGCTGTGTCATTCCTGGGCAAGTCACTCTACATCTCTTGCCTCAGTTGTCTCATCTATATGATGGGAATAATAGTATCACCTACCTACAGAGTTATTGTAAATTGATGTGTTTATGAGTGTGTGTGATTTCTAATACCTGTCATGATTGCGCAGTTCCTACGTGCCAGGTACAGTTCTGAGTGCTATAAATAAGCAACAAACAAACTATAAATGTATGTGTGTGCATGTATTTATGGCACATATATTCAGAGTGTATTTATTTATAGCACTCAGAACTGTACCTAGCACATAGGAACTGCTCAACACACGCTGATGCGATGTTAGAAGTTATGATTATTGCCATATTGTCTTAAAACTGGAGTGAAATATGACATTCTTCAAACAGGGCTCTCTCCTTTTCACCTGGAGCGAGCATCAAGCCTCCCTGGAGCTGCGCTGAGGAGCAGAGCTTGGTCCAGAGCCTGGACTCTGGAGACAGATTCATCTGTGATTTACAAGATATGTGGCTTCTGGCCAGTCATTTAAGGTCTCTCTGCCTCAGTTCCCTCGTCTGTAGAATGAGGATGATAACAATCCTCAATCTCAAAGTAGGTTGTAAGTGTGAATGCGTTCATGTGTGTTAGAGGAGGACCATTGAACCAAGAATGGGGCACAAACACGGTCCATTTGACTTTATACAAGAGGGATCAGAAAACCAGAGAGGGAAGCAGAATGGCTAAAATCACACAGCATGTTTTACAGAGGAGAGTTAGAAAGGCATCTGTTCCAAAGACTGTCCTGCTCTTAGTGGGAGGAAGCCAGGCTGGGACCCACTACCGAGGACCATCTACCCTGAGTAAAGATGACAACATGGCCAGACAACCAGCATAGAGTCATCCTCAAAGCTGCTTACTACACCGCTGTTGTAATAGCATTTCCTCCTCGTCTTCTCATTTGACCCTCACAGTCACCCTGTGAGATGATGTGGTGGGCAGAATAGTGCCCCCTTCCCAAAGACGTCCATGTCCCAATCCCTGGAACGTGCGAAAATGGGACCTTAGAAGGGAAAAGGGGCTTTGCAGATGTGACTAAGACTAAGGACCTTGAAATTTTCCAAGTGGGATTTTAAGGAGGTCTTGAGAGTCAGAGAACTCCTCCCAGCTGTGGTCAGAGGGAGACCTGACCAGGGAAGATGGTCAGAGAGATGGAGGGAAGATGCTGGCTTTGAAGATGGAGGAAGGGGCCATTAGCGACGGAAGGGGGTGTCCTTTAGAAGCTGGAAAAGGCAAGGAAATACATTCTCCCCTGATGCTTCCAGAAAGGAACACAGCCCTGTTGTCGCTTTGTTTCTAGCCCAGTGAGACCTGTGTCACACCTCTGACCTACAGCAAGGTAAGATAATAAACTTGTATTTTTTAGTCCCACCAAGTTTGTGGCCATTTGCCACAGCACACTAACAAACTGATACAGATTGGGAGGGAATAATAGTTTTGTCTCATTTTCCAGATGGGGACACTGAAACTCTGAGAGGTTAAGTGACTGCCCAAGGTGATGGCCTTGTGACTCGGCTTATGCTTAGGTATCTGTGGAGAATGGAGAAAGCAGCACTCCGTGGTGGGCTTGGATCAACACCTCAGTGTGGGTGGGCACCAGTTAAGAAGCCCAGGGACCCAGCGTGAGAGGCGGCTCTGTGTCTGGCTGGCCCAGACCTGTTGAAAGGGTGGAGACTGAGCAATTGGCTGGGTTGTCAAAATCAAGGGTCCTCAGGCCTTACCTGCATTTTTGTTTCCCTTCTGAATGCTCCGGACTTCCGTGTATATCACGTCTTCTCCTTCAGGATTTACTTGGAAAGAAGTTGAAGTTTGAGAGGATTCTAAGGTTCTTGCCTCTTGTCTGAGCTACTTCCTCCTCCCGCAGCTAGAGCTTGTCCTCTGTGGGGACTGGAGCCCTACATGCCTCTACATAGTCCCATCCTCATCTCCTGTCCCACCCCTTCCTGGATCAACCCTGCAGTCCCTGCCCAATGGAGGGTCCCCGCTCCTCACCATTGCTGTACACTGGTTGCAGTTCTACCCAGGCTGGTACACTGTGGTAGGTGGGCTCTTGGGGGTCTGAGTTTGAAGGGCTCCTATGAGACAGAAACGTTGATGTTTCCCAGGAACCCTGACAAAGTAGCTATAATGAGCATTCCCTGTTAGTGAGTCTTTACCACAGGGTGGCTGCCAAGGCTGGAAACATAGACGAGTACATAACAAATGGGCTATTATATTATGGACTACTATGGACTAATATCCTATGAATTATGATAAATTAATATTATCTGTGTTTCCAGACTTTATGGACGCTTGGTATATACCAGGCACTGAGCTAGTTCTTGTTGATTCTATCGTTATCCCTATTTTATAGATGAAAAAAATGGAGTTTCCAAGAGGTGAAGTGACTTGCCCAGTGCCCAATGCTATGTAACCAGAAAGGGAAAGAGCAATATTCAAACCGGGCTTCAAAGCCTCCACTCTCAGAGGGATGAGGATCTCAGAGAAATAAATAGTTAGAAAGGCTCTGAGGAACCCTGCATGTTCTGGATGCTGCTACCAAGGGCTTGCCCAGGGATAGTTTGTGACCTATGGTGTGGCTCCTAAAGTCAGCCTTTGGGATCCAAGATGGCAGCCTCTTCTCCAC
>NW_025804389.1:0-1077 GCF_021613505.1 Equus quagga
CCAAAATAAAAAGCTCAGTGGGATGAGCTCAATAGCAGAATGAAGAAGACAGAGAAAAGTCAGTGAGCTAAAGCTGAGACTTCCAACTGCGTGGGACAGCAACAGAGTGCTGCAACACCCCACCAGGGTAATGTCAGAGAAGGCCAAACAGGAAGCCAGGGCTCTCCTTCCTGCCAGATGGCAACAACCCCCTCCACTCTTGTGGGGTCAGTGGACTATGAGGCAAACTAGACTTGCACCCTGATCTTGCAGTAATAAGACACCTCTTCCCAAAGTGTCAGAGGAGGCCTAGTGGAGAGCTAGGACTTTCACCTCCATTGGGGTGTCTATGGAGACCATGTGGACCCCCGTGGAACCCCACCCCTCACCAACCGTAATGAGGACAGCCCCCACCTCAGGTGTCAATAGGGCTGAGTGGGGAATCTAGATTTCTACCTCCACCTGGCATTAACAAGTTGCAGCCACCCTTCTAGTGCCAAAGCAGTGTCAGAAAAGGCAACTAAAAGAGAGGCCTAAAGAAGATACAGAATCTCAAAATACAGTAAAACAATTTATAAGTTTCGATAGAAAAATCACTCATCATACTAAGAACCAGAAAGATCTCAAACAGAACGAAAAAAGACAATCAATAGATGCCAACAGTAAGATGACAAACATGTTAGAAGTACCTGTCAAAGACTGTTACAGTGCTGCAATAAAAATGCTTAATTAACGGGCTGGCCAGCAGCACAGCAGTTAAGTTTGCACGCTCTACTCCAGCAGCCCAGGGTTCGCGGGTTTGGATCCTCAGCACGGACCTACACACCACTCATCACGCTAGGCTGTGGCAGGCATCCCACATACAAAAAGTAGAGGAAGGTGGGGCTGGCCTGGTGGCATAGCAGTTAAGTTTGTGTGCTCCCCTTTAGCAGCCCAGGGTTCACTGGTTCAGATCCCAGGCGCAGACCTACACACCGCTTATCAAGCCATGCTGTGGCAGGCATCCACATATAAAGTAGAGGAAGATGGGCACAGATATTAGCTCAGGGCCAATCTTCTTCTTCTTCAAAAAAAAAGCTTCATTAAGCAATTAAGAAC
>NW_025804390.1:0-1077 GCF_021613505.1 Equus quagga
GTTCTTAATTGCTTAATGAAGCTTTTTTTTTGAAGAAGAAGAAGATTGGCCCTGAGCTAATATCTGTGCCCATCTTCCTCTACTTTATATGTGGATGCCTGCCACAGCATGGCTTGATAAGCGGTGTGTAGGTCTGCGCCTGGGATCTGAACCAGTGAACCCTGGGCTGCTAAAGGGGAGCACACAAACTTAACTGCTATGCCACCAGGCCAGCCCCACCTTCCTCTACTTTTTGTATGTGGGATGCCTGCCACAGCCTAGCGTGATGAGTGGTGTGTAGGTCCGTGCTGAGGATCCAAACCCGCGAACCCTGGGCTGCTGGAGTAGAGCGTGCAAACTTAACTGCTGTGCTGCTGGCCAGCCCGTTAATTAAGCATTTTTATTGCAGCACTGTAACAGTCTTTGACAGGTACTTCTAACATGTTTGTCATCTTACTGTTGGCATCTATTGATTGTCTTTTTTCGTTCTGTTTGAGATCTTTCTGGTTCTTAGTATGATGAGTGATTTTTCTATCGAAACTTATAAATTGTTTTACTGTATTTTGAGATTCTGTATCTTCTTTAGGCCTCTCTTTTAGTTGCCTTTTCTGACACTGCTTTGGCACTAGAAGGGTGGCTGCAACTTGTTAATGCCAGGTGGAGGTAGAAATCTAGATTCCCCACTCAGCCCTATTGACACCTGAGGTGGGGGCTGTCCTCATTACGGTTGGTGAGGGGTGGGGTTCCACGGGGGTCCACATGGTCTCCATAGACACCCCAATGGAGGTGAAAGTCCTAGCTCTCCACTAGGCCTCCTCTGACACTTTGGGAAGAGGTGTCTTATTACTGCAAGATCAGGGTGCAAGTCTAGTTTGCCTCATAGTCCACTGACCCCACAAGAGTGGAGGGGGTTGTTGCCATCTGGCAGGAAGGAGAGCCCTGGCTTCCTGTTTGGCCTTCTCTGACATTACCCTGGTGGGGTGTTGCAGCACTCTGTTGCTGTCCCACGCAGTTGGAAGTCTCAGCTTTAGCTCACTGACTTTTCTCTGTCTTCTTCATTCTGCTATTGAGCTCATCCCACTGAGCTTTTTATTTTGG
>NW_025804391.1:0-1139 GCF_021613505.1 Equus quagga
GCGGCCTCCTAGGGAAACCAGAAAGGCCTGGGATGGTTCACTTGCTTCTGGCTGAGTGCTCCACCATACTGTAAATTCCTTCAGAGGGCAGAGTTGTGTCTTTCCTGGGCCCCGCTGTACCCTGGTACCTCATACAGTGCCGGGAACAGAAGCACACAATCCGCATGTGTTGAGTAAATGGTTGTATGGCAAGCAGTCCTGGGGTTGGGAGTTAGGGGCCTGGTTTCCAGTCCTCGCTCTCCCCCAAGCCAACACGCTCACAGTCATGCTGTGCCCCTCTGAGGGCCTGGGTCCTCATTCGAACAAACGAGGAGGAAGGCCTCTGAGACCTGGCTGGGAATCCTGCACAGATGGGTTTCTTTGGCCTATCCTCTGATTTTATACATTTGTAACAATCTAAAAAACGGGGAGGGGACCAGTTCCAGGGCACAGTGATTAAAGTTCCACACACTCCACTTCAGTGGCCCAGGTTCACAGGTTTGGATCCTGGGCACGGACCTACACCAATCATCAGCCATGCTGAGGCAGCGAATCACATACAAAATAGAGGAGGGCTGGCACAGCTGGTAGCTCAGGGCTAATCTTCCGCAGCAAAAAAAAAAAAAAAAAAAAAAAGACCTGGGAGATTTCATAGAAAAATTCATATCTCTGGTTTTTCTTGCAAGACATAAGCTCTGACAACACTGAGCCCACAGTGCAAAGGGCAGCAACGGGCTAGAAAGGAATCAGGGCTGTAGCTTTGGGTGAGGCCCCAAATCTCCCAGCAGCCACAGTCCCATCGCAGTCCTGCACCAGCACCATATGTCGGCTGCCATTTATGATTACATGGCCCTATGTCTTTTCTTTTAGTAAATAAACATCTATAAAGACATACCAAGAGAGCCACGGTTTAAAAAATTTTGAGAGAGAGCACATTTTTTTGTAGGAGTGAACTTAATCTTCACACAATTAATAATACCATCTATCATCCATGTAGCATCTATTATACATGCCAGCTATCATTCTAAGCACAGTACATTTGTTTAACACATTCAATCTTCAGAGTAACCCTATGAGATAGGTACTATGAGTATCTAGATTTCAAAAAAAGAGGAAACTGAGGCACAGAAAGGTTAAGTAATTTGTCCAAGGTCACACAG
>NW_025804392.1:0-1139 GCF_021613505.1 Equus quagga
CTGTGTGACCTTGGACAAATTACTTAACCTTTCTGTGCCTCAGTTTCCTCTTTTTTTGAAATCTAGATACTCATAGTACCTATCTCATAGGGTTACTCTGAAGATTGAATGTGTTAAACAAATGTACTGTGCTTAGAATGATAGCTGGCATGTATAATAGATGCTACATGGATGATAGATGGTATTATTAATTGTGTGAAGATTAAGTTCACTCCTACAAAAAAATGTGCTCTCTCTCAAAATTTTTTAAACCGTGGCTCTCTTGGTATGTCTTTATAGATGTTTATTTACTAAAAGAAAAGACATAGGGCCATGTAATCATAAATGGCAGCCGACATATGGTGCTGGTGCAGGACTGCGATGGGACTGTGGCTGCTGGGAGATTTGGGGCCTCACCCAAAGCTACAGCCCTGATTCCTTTCTAGCCCGTTGCTGCCCTTTGCACTGTGGGCTCAGTGTTGTCAGAGCTTATGTCTTGCAAGAAAAACCAGAGATATGAATTTTTCTATGAAATCTCCCAGGTCTTTTTTTTTTTTTTTTTTTTTTTGCTGCGGAAGATTAGCCCTGAGCTACCAGCTGTGCCAGCCCTCCTCTATTTTGTATGTGATTCGCTGCCTCAGCATGGCTGATGATTGGTGTAGGTCCGTGCCCAGGATCCAAACCTGTGAACCTGGGCCACTGAAGTGGAGTGTGTGGAACTTTAATCACTGTGCCCTGGAACTGGTCCCCTCCCCGTTTTTTAGATTGTTACAAATGTATAAAATCAGAGGATAGGCCAAAGAAACCCATCTGTGCAGGATTCCCAGCCAGGTCTCAGAGGCCTTCCTCCTCGTTTGTTCGAATGAGGACCCAGGCCCTCAGAGGGGCACAGCATGACTGTGAGCGTGTTGGCTTGGGGGAGAGCGAGGACTGGAAACCAGGCCCCTAACTCCCAACCCCAGGACTGCTTGCCATACAACCATTTACTCAACACATGCGGATTGTGTGCTTCTGTTCCCGGCACTGTATGAGGTACCAGGGTACAGCGGGGCCCAGGAAAGACACAACTCTGCCCTCTGAAGGAATTTACAGTATGGTGGAGCACTCAGCCAGAAGCAAGTGAACCATCCCAGGCCTTTCTGGTTTCCCTAGGAGGCCGC
>NW_025804393.1:0-1911 GCF_021613505.1 Equus quagga
GTTCTTGCAGGTTGCCTAAGTTCTAATCCTAGCTTGGCTGCTTACTGTCTGTGTGACCTTGGACAAATTACTTAACCTTTCTGTGCCTCAGTTTCCTCTTTTTTGAAATCTAGATACTCATAGTACCTATCTCATAGGGTTACTCTGAAGATTGAATGGGTTAAACAAATGTACTGTGCTTAGAATGGTAGCTGGCATGTATAATAAATGCTACATGGATGATAGATTGTATTATTAAGTGTGTGAAGATTAAGTTCACTCCTACAAGGAAATGTGCTCTCTCTCAAAATTTTTTAAACCGTGCCTCTCTTGGTATGTCTTTATAGATGTTTATTTACTAAAAGAAAAGACACAGGGCCATGTAATCATAAATGGCAGCTGATGTATGGTGCTGCTGCAGGACTACAATGGGACTGTGGCTGCTGGGAGATTTGGGGCCTCACCCAAAGACACAGCCCTGATTCCTTTCTGGCCCGTTGCTGCCCTTTGCACTGTGGGCTCAGTGTTGTCAGAGCTTATGTTTTGCAAGAAAAACCAGAGATATGAATTTTTATAGGAAATCTCCTGGGTCTTTTTTTTTTTTTTTTTGGTGAGGAAGATTAGCCCTGAGCTACCAGCTGTGCCAGTCTTCCTCTATTTTGTATGTGATTCGCTGCCTCAGCATGGCTAATGATTGGTGTAGGTCTGTGCCCAGGATCTGAACCTGTGAACCTGGGCCACTGAAGTGGAGTGCGTGGAACTTTAATCACTGTGCTGCGGGACTGGTCCCCTCCCCGTTTTTTAGATTGTTACAAATGTATAAAATCAGAGGATAGGCCAAACAAACCCATCTCTGCAGGATTCCCAGGCAGGTCTCAGAGACCTCCCTCCTCGTTTGTTGGAATGTGGACCCAGGCCCTCAGAGGGGCACAGCATGACTGTGAGCGTGTAGGCTTGGGGGAGAGCGAGGACTGGAAACCAGGCCCCTAACTCCCAAGCCCAGGGCTGCTTGCCATACAACCATTTACTCAACACATGCGGATTGTGTGCTTCTGTTCCTGGCACTGTATGAGGTGCCGGGGTACAGCGGGGCCCAGGAAAGGTACAACTCTGCTCTCTGAAGGAATTTACAGTATGGTGGAGCACTCAGCCACAAGCAAGCGAACCATCCCAGGCCTTTCTGGTTTCCCTAGGAGGCCGCAGCGAGTGTCACGAGCAGACCTGCGTGATCAGGACAGGTGAGGTAGTGAGTTCAGATGGCCTTTCCCGTGTGACACAGATGTATACCAACAGAAGTCTTTGAGAGAGAGAGAGAGAGAGAGAGTGCTAGAAGCTGAAGGGGTCACCTGATGGTGGGGATTTCAGGCTTTGTTAAGGTGAGGTGAGGGGGCCAATGGCTACTTTGGCCCAGTGAAATTTTCTTGTGTGTCTTACGTCATTGCCCCTGGGACACCCATGCCAGGCTATGGAGGGCTGACCCTACCAAGAGCCTGTCTACAATGCGGTGTGCTTTGTGGATTCTGAACCAGCCGTTCGTTTAGAAAACCCCTAGCAGTGTAACTAATTCCCTAAGGTATTGCCATGAGTGCACTCCCAACATGCATGCACTGAAGAACTTGGCCACCAGCCCCTTGAGCTCTTGCAGAAGAAGTCTCATTCCAAGCCTAGGTAAGAAGCCAGCATGCTCCACCTCCCCAACATGTAGGCCATCAGCCCTACAGGACATAGTAGTCTACAGTGTTTGGATAAGTCGGGACTCTGTTGCAAGTGACATCACCTTTACCCACAAAGGAATTTATTTCCTCAACTAAGTGAAAAACCAACATTGTCCAGAGGTTTCAGGCCAAGCTGCACCCAGAGCCTCAAAACCATCAGTGTTCTGTCTCTCTCCAGTTCTTTGCTGTGCTCTCTGTTGGCTTCCTTCTCAGGCAG
>NW_025804394.1:0-1142 GCF_021613505.1 Equus quagga
GCTGTGTGACCTTGGACAAATTACTTAACCTTTCTGTGCCTCAGTTTCCTCTTTTTTGAAATCTAGATACTCATAGTACCTATCTCATAGGGTTACTCTGAAGATTGAATGGGTTAAACAAATGTACTCTGCTTAGAATGGTAGCTGGCATGTATAATAAATGCTACATGGATGATAGATTGTATTATTAAGTGTGTGAAGATTAAGTTCACTCCTACAAAGAAATGTGCTCTCTCTCAAAACTTTTTAAACCGTGGCTCTCTTGGTATGTCTTTATAGATGTTTATTTACTAAAAGAAAAGACATAGGGCCATGTAATCATAAATGGCAGCTGACATATGGTGCTGCTGCAGGACTACGATGGGACTGTGGCTGCTGGGAGATTTGGGGCCTCACCCAAAGACACAGCCCTGATTCCTTTCTAGCCCGTTGCTGCCCTTTGCACTGTGGGCTCAGTGTTGTCAGAGCTTATGTTTTGCAAGAAAAACCAGAGATATGAATTTTTCTATGAAATCTCCCTGGTCTCTCTCTCTCTCTCTTTTTTTTTTTTGGTGAGGAAGATTAGCTTTGAGCTACCAGCTGTGCCAGTCCTCCTCTATTTTGTATGTGATTCGCTGCCTCAGCATGGCTGATGATTGGTGTTGGTCTGTGCCCAGGATCCAAACCTGTGAACCTGGGCCACTGAAGTGGACTGTGTGGAACTTTAATCACTGTGCCACGGAACTGGTCCCCTCCTCGTTTTTTAGATTGTTACAAATGTATAAAATCAGAGGATAGGCCAAACAAACCCATCTGTGTGGGATTCCCAGCCAGGTCTCAGAGGCCTACCTTCTTGTTTGTTGGAATGAGGACCCAGGCCCTCAGAGGGGCACAGCATGACCTTGAGTGTGTTGGCTTGGGGGAGAGTGAGGACTGGAAACCAGGCCCCTAACTCCCAACCCCAGGGCTGCTTGCCATACAACCATTTGCTCAACACATGTGGATTGTGTGCTTCTGTTCCTGGCACTGTATGAGGTACCAGGGTACAGCGGGGCCCAGGAAAGACACAACTCTGCCCTCTGAAGGAATTTACAGTATGGTGGAGCACTCAGCCACAAGCAAGTGAACCATCCCAGGCCTTTCTGGTTTCCCTAGGAGGCCGC
>NW_025804395.1:0-16860 GCF_021613505.1 Equus quagga
GGAGCCAGGATCTGACCCAGGGCTCCCCCCAGGGTCCCGCTGTGTCCACTACCCCAGGTCAGATGCCTCCCCAGGAGCCTAGGAGATGCTTCAGAGGCTGGCGGAGCCTGAGAAAGGGGTCCTGGCCCAACCAGCTGAGTTCACGCCTCATCTTCCTCCTTCCAACCAAGGACAGCAGCGCTCTAGTAAGAGCTTTTTTGTTAAATAAGAAAAAGAACAAATGTGCTGAGACATTAAACGTATAAGATGCAACCTGACGTCCAGAAGTGAAATAAAATAAGGTGAGTTAGAATTGAGTTGTACTCTGCATTAGCCATCTGTGTGTTATTTCACTAAGAACACCCCCCCCCCCACGCCCCCACCCCCATGCACACATGCTGAGCTCTGGGTGGCACAGGGCTGCCCCGCGTGCTGGGACAAGGTACTGCACCCATGGGAAATTCCTCGCCCCCCCCACTCCACCCCCACCCCCCCAGCATCCCTGGGCCTCAGGGCTGAGATGCTGTCTTGGAGCCTCCCTAACCTCTGAACCCACCTGGATCGCAGTGTCATCACTGGTCCCACTTGCCTGGAATTGCCCAGAGCTCTGTCCTGGGGTTTCTCCTCACCTTAAAGTCTCTCCCTAGTGGTTTATCAGATAAAATACAGGATGCTCAGTTAAGTTCGATTTCAGATAAACACAAATGATTTCAGTATGAGTCTGTCCCAAATACTGCATGGGTTATACTTACACACAAAAAAAGTCATTTGGTGTTTATCTGAAATTCACATTTACCAGGCGCCCTGCATGCAGATCTGCTAAATTCTGGACCGAGTTCCCCAGGCAGCGGCCCCTGCCCGAGACCCCAACACCATCTGCTGACAACCCTGAACTTTCCTCCCCCTGGCCTTGACCCCAGCCCGCTCCTCCAGACAGACCTGCCTTTTGGATGTCACACCATGGACATCTCCGAGGACCTCAGCCCCGCTCGTCCCCGCTGAGCTCAGGACCTTCCCCTGAATCCACTCCTCTTCCAGCATCCCCACCTCCCTCCTCTTGACTCCTACACCAGAAACTTTGGGGACACGATGGACACTTCTCTCCCCTCCCCGCCAGTCACCAATCCCGTAGATCCTGCATCCAAACACATCTCAACCCACCCCAGGCCCCCCCAGACCCCCCCACCACCTGCCTCCTGCACCATCGTCTCTTCCCAGCAGAAGCTTCCGGACTGACCCTTCACCTCTGGCCCCTTCTCTAGCTCACAGCGAGGGGCAGTCGGGGAGTCAGGGAGTCAGCTCTTATATGACACCCTCAGACGCGTCTCCCTGCTCTTAGGTGCTGGGCCCACCCTGAGGTCCTGCCCGTCTCCCTCGTGGGCCTGCTCCCCGCTCTGGTCCACACCTCTAGGCCCGGGCACCTGCCAGTCCCTCTTTCTGGGACCCTCCTCCCCTGGCTCGTCGCCTCCCCCTTGAAGGCTCTGACCACCTTTATTCCCTCAAAGGAGCCTCCCAACCCCAGACCAGGCTGGTGTCCTACTGACTCCTGGAGCTTATTGCAATGGTGAGCTTAACATCAATTCATTATGTGACATAGAAGGAAGCAAACCCACAAGGATGTCCGCTCAGGTGTGGTGATGGCAGCACTGTTTGTGGTGGCGGAGAACTGGGAGCGATAACCAGGATGCCCAGCTCGGGGAGGACGGTTCCGGACATGTGGGTCCATGAACACTGTGGGATTTTCCACAGCGGCTGCAAAGGGTCGGGGGAACTCACCGACCTGAAGGATGTCCCCAACGTGTGGTTAAGTGACAGGAGTGGAAAGGCACATGACGGAAAACTCCCTATATTTACATGCATGCTTGTGCGTGTGTGACTGCATGGCTGTGGAGAGGGGAGAGGGGACACACACCAGGTGAACTGGGACCGCAGGGCACTGGGCCTGCACACGGGCACGGGGGCGCGGAAAAGAAGAGAGTGCTTGTGTTGCAGGACAAAGACAAGAGAGACTTTAGCAAACCACTATAACGAAAGAGGAAAATGTAGAATACAAATTGTGTATTTATGGTAATGCTGCAAATATATGCAAATTAAAAATTCCTTTGTAAAAATCTAGGAAATAATAGGGACAAATGAAAATACAGATTTGATCCCATGGGAAATTAAAACACTTTAGATTTCTGTTGCTGTTTGAGTATAGTTTCTTCAGCAAAGAGTTAATTTCAGTAGAAAGAAGGGAGAGTATGTAGCTCCTGGCCGCCCCCCACCTCGGTACACATTCCAGGAGGAGGGCCCCGTCTCTCTTGCTAAGGGCTCCCTTCCCAGCTCTTGCAGAGTAAGCATTTGTTGGATGGATGAACGAATGAATGAAGGCTGCTGAGAGGTCAGGGGACCCCCACTGACCCACTCTGGGGGCCTTGGCTTTGGCATCAAGCCGCCCATGAGAGAATCGCCCCCGGTGGCCCATCCTTCAGGCTCCTGTGCTCCCCCATCCTCGGGGCGGGGGCGCCCACTGGGCAATCAGCCCGCTCTGCCGGGCCTTCCTCCTGCTGCACTGTGCTCACTCGTCAGAAAGCCGATGGCAGTGGGTCACTGTTTTATTGCTGACGTGTCGCCGTGAGCTCTCTCGTATTTGGACACGCAGCACCAGGAAACCGTGGCCAGGGCAGGTTTTGGCAAAGAGTGCGTGTCATCCCTGCAGGTGCTGGGGGCGTCGTGGTGGCCACATCCCCTTGGATGTACTTGAACTCAACCTCGCTGTGGGCCTGGCCGGTTCTTGGACGCTGGGCTGAGAGTTCTTCCTGTGAGGTGTCGAAGGACGGCAACTCTCCCAGCTGCAGTGCCACAAGCCAGGGCCAGCAATTTGAAATTCCGCTTTTCTGAACAGACAGTGCATACTCTGACAGCTCAAAGGCCTCTCCCTGAGGACAAGTCTCCCAGCTCCCTCCAGACACCACCGGTGCCTCCAGCCTCTTCCTCCCGCTTTCAGAGGATTCTGTGTGTTTACGGGGAAGTAGGTCGTCTCTTACTTCTGTACAGATGGAAGGGCACCACGTGCACTTTTCTGCAACTGCTTTTTCACATAACCACACACACTGCAAAGTGTCTGTGGCCTGGATGTTCCAGAACTTATTTAACCCACCCCTGCTGGCAGCTATCTCTCAGATTTCCAGTCCTCTGCCGTGACATATGATGCAGCGATAAATGTCTATGCTCGTGTGCCTTTCTGCACATGTGGGGCCTCTGTGGGGTTCATTCCTAGAGAACTGCTTGGTTAAAGAGAAAATGCATTTTAGCATTTACTTTTTTTTTTTTTTTAAGGAAGATTATCCCTGAGCTAACATCTGCCACCAAACCTCCTCTTTTTGCTGAGGAAGACTGGCCCTGAGCTAACATCCTTACCCATCTCCCTCTATTTTATATGTGGGATGTGTGCCACAGCGTGGCTTGATGAGTGGTGCATAGGTCCATACTTGGGATCTGAACCTGCGAACCCCGGGCTGCCAAAGCGGAACGTACAAAGTTAACCACTGCACCACCGGGCCAGCCCCTAAAATTTGTCTTTTAATTAACATACCCTTTTTCCTGCACTGTTCTTTGAGCTTGGACAAATATACTGAGTCAGGTAAGTACCACCACAGATAGGACAGTCCCCTCACCTCCCCTAAACCCCTCATGCTTCTCTCTGTGCTCCCCGCTCCCCGCAGCACTCGTGCCTGGAGATCGCTGATCTGGTCTCTGGCCTTCCAGAGCCTCAGGTAAACGGAATCACACAGTATGGAACCTTCAGAGTCTGGCCCCTTCTGATCTCCGTACTGCTGAGCGGTGTCCGCTGTACGGGCGCGCCGGTCTGTTATCTCCTCCCTGGTTGAGGGACACTGGGGGTGTTTCCAGTTTGCGCAATGACAAATAAGGCTGCTACAGACATTTACATAATTCGCGCGTGTGTGTAAACACAGGTCTTCACTTCACTTGAGCAAATACCCAGGAGTGGCGTTGCAGGTCACCTGGTGAGGATGTGTTTAACTGTGTGAGAAACCGCCAAACTGCTTGCCAGAGTGGCCACGGCATTCTGCATTTGAGAGTCCCCGTCGCTCCACGTCTTCAACGGCACTTGGTATCATCATTCTTTTCTTTCTCTCTCTATTTTTACATTTTGGCCATTCTGGCAGGTGTGCACTGCTGTCTAATTGTGGCTTTCACTTGCATTTTTGTAATAACTCATCCTGTTGAGCATCTTTTCATGTGCTTATTTGTCACTTGCATATTTTCTTTGGTAAAATGTCTGTATAAATCTTAAGCTGGTTTTAAAAAATTGAATTTTTTGTTTTGCTGTGGAGTTTTAGGAGTTGTTTGTGTATTCTAGATACCAGCCGTCTTCAGATCTTTGAGTCGCAAATACTTCTGCTGGTCTGTGGCTGGTCTCATCGTTCTCACCAGAATGTCATCTGTTGAGAGAAAGATTTGAGCTTCGATGAGTCAACTTTACCAATATTTCTTTAATTGTGCTTTTGGCATTGCCCAACCCAAGGTCACAACATTTTCTCCTATGTTTTCTTCTAAAAAGTTGATGATTTTACATTTAGATCCATGGCACCTTTTGAGGTAATTTTTGTATAAGGTGGGAGGTGTCATTTGGGGTCAGTTTTTGCACATGGATGTCCTCTTGCTAAAATGGTACATTGGAAAGACTACGCTTTTTTTGCTCAGCTGTCTTTGCAGGTAAGTGCATTTTGATGCATCCAGTTAGTACGTATTCGTTACTGAACGAACGCAGACTCAGGACTGGGGGAGGCTCTGTCGTGTTGAAGGCCGGGAAGCTGGCTCTGTCTTCCTGAAGGCCGGGACGCTGGCTCTGTCTTCTTGAGGGCCGGGACGCTGGCTCTGTCTTCTTGAGGGCCGGGACGCTGTCAGGGATTCCGTTTGTCTGGTTTAGGGATGGATGTCTGTTGCTGCAGCGCAGTGAGGAAAGGCCCCCGGAAGGTGGTCGTCGGCCCTGGCTGCAGCTCTGCTGACTGGGCTGTCACTCAAGGCCAGGCCAGTCCTTCCAAGGTCAGGGTCCAGGGCTCTGAGTTTGAGGAACAGCCCCCTCGCCCCCAGGCAGCCCAGCTCTCCCCGCCTGGGCCCGGCTCAGCTGAGGCGCTGTGTCCTGGCTCACTTTGCTTTGATGCCCCAGCTCCAGCTGGTGGCTTGGTGGGTCTGAGTCACCAGATTGTTCCCTGGAGAGCTGTAATTAGGCTTCACGTGCAAGGAATTGATGAAAATGACATTTCACAGCACTGACGAACTGCTGCTGTCTTTCCAGAGGGACTGAGTTTGTTCAAAATGCAAATTGAAATCAATAGAAAGTGCCTTGTCTGTGTCAAGTCCAGGGCTGTGCTAGCTTATTGTGGAGGAAAGATGGGTCTGCTCTTTCCCCTGAGGGAGAGGACAGGGGCTCCCGGAACTCCTGTGCTGGGTCGGGGGCTCATTACCGCCCTCTGCAAGGGGTGGATGCTTCCCCAGCCAGCCAGCACCTGCACAGGAGCAGGGGGAGGTCGACGTGACCAAAGAAACGGTTCCAGCCGGAGTCCAGACGGCCTGAGTCGTCCAGGTTTGGGCAGAGTCCTGTATTCCGATTACCCACGTGATGACCTTGTTTCCTCATGTCTGTTGGCCAGTGTGGGCTCACCGTCACCCCCATGTCCACACTGACTGGGACATCCACGCCACAGGGCAAGGTTGGCTGACCACCTGGCTGACTTGTGTTTCAGTGCAACCAGGAAGCGTGGAGTTGCTGGGAAACTAACTCATAAACCTGTATGTTTCGTGTGCATTTTTTTACCCTAAGATTAAAAGCCCCCAAATCAGCCCTTGGCCGTGGGCCTTTGTGTGTGTGGTGTCATCGTCTCAACACAGCTGTGCCAGGAGAGAGCCCTGATGTTGGGTCACTGGTTTCTGGCAAAGAGACGCCATGTTCTGCTGTTTGACAGAAATAACCACAGGTGACAAGGACGGACACCATCAGAGAGCTGGTGCCCTGTGAGCTCACTTTGATGAGACATGGTGGTGAGCTCTGTGCAAGCCCCACACAAGCCTGTGGGGTTGGAAGCATCATCAGCTCCGTTTTACAGGTAAAGGAAATGAAACACAGAGAGGGGCATGACTTATCTGGATGTCACCCAGCACAGAGCAGGGCCACACATCACAACCGGGCAGGGTAGAGCCTCTGCTCAGCCACCACGCTGGACTGCCTCCAACAAGGCCGTGTGACTTCGTGACCAGAGCTGCTCACCATCAGGGGCGTCAGTGAGAGGTATAACCGTCTCAGGCAGGGGCAGGCACGTGGACAGACAGCAGACCCTGGACAAATAGGGTGAGGAGGGTCCCTGGAGGGGAGTGGGGTCCCCCTCATTCTGAGGTACTGAAGTGAGAGGAGTGAAAACGCAGACCACGTCCTTCTCCCACTCAGGTCTCTGAGACCATGCGGGTCTTGCAGTGGGCGGATGGAAAAGCCTTGAGTCGGATGGAAGTGAGAGGCTCTAGAACTGCCTGCACTGTTTGTTTTTATAATAGGATAGCTTGTTCAATAAGAGAAAGTAACTGGAAAGTGGTGGGATCCTCCCCAAGATGCTCTTATGGGACCTGCACCACCGCAGCCGAGAAGGAAAATTGGGCAGACGGCAGTTCAGAGGAGCAACTGGGGAAAAAGTTCAGTGGCAAACAGCAAACAAGTCAAAATAACAATGCCTCGGAGATACAAGGGTTTGTTCTCTCGTGGGCAGCCCAAGTCAAGGATCAAAGACCCAGAATCCTTCTATCTTTCTATCCTGTCATCTTTAGTGTGATGCCTCATGGTCCAAGATGGCTATTGGAGATCCAGCACTCACATCCACATTTCTGGCAGCCAACAGGAGAAAGCAGGAAAGAACAAAAGGGTGGTTCTTCCCATCTGAGTCAGCCCCTTGAACAGCCTCCCAGGAATTCCCACATATATGGTCACATTTAGCTGCAGCAGGTTGAAAATGCAGGCTTTTATCTGGGTGCACTTCCACTTGTATTAAGATTTGGGTTGTGACTAAGGAAGCTGGGAGAAGAGACACTGAGTAGCAACCAGCGGTTCCTGCCATAGGTCCTTGTGAGTTAAGACCCCCTCAAGTAACACGTTACATGTTTCTGCCTGGCTCAACCATTCGTATCTCAAGGGTCAGCTCCTTGGGCGTCCCCAGACCCTCCAATCAGATGGGTCACCCTATACTTCAAGACTGAAATGCTCTTGGCTCAGATCCCATCTTGTAAGTCTCTGAGGGTCCGAGGAAGGAGCTTCTGCTTCTCCCGGTTGTCTCTGCCTTGATCTCCTGCCTCTGTTGACCCCCCGCCCGACTCTGCATCTCCTGTCTTTTCCCACAGCGCAGACGCTGCCCGGAGGTGCCCGTGGCACATGCAGGTGTTGGGGAGACAGAGCTGAAGCTCGAGGTCACGGGGAGTTCCACGGAGCGTCAGCCCTGGGGGTCTGCGTGTGCGCTCCACCTCCCGTCCTTGGGGTGCCTGGCCCTGGCCCCCATGCTTGCCCTTCTCTGCCTTCCCGTCCCTCTCTGTCTCTTTCTGTCCCTGCTGGGCCCTCCTCCCTGTCCCCGTTCTTGTGGGGAGAGGTTGGTCATCCCTTGTCCTACAGCCGTCCAAGCCCGTCCTGGGAGCTGTGCCTTCTGCCCCCAGGTCCTCTCAGGTTGGGACACTGAGTCCTCCAGCGCAGCCCCTGGCAGCCCGACCCCGTCCCTGGGGTAGAGTGCCGAGGCAAGGACAGGAGCAGGGGGCAGCTCTGTGCCTCTTATTGTCGGTTTGACTGCAGCATCTCAGAGTGACAGAGGCGCTGGGGCAGGGGGTCCAGACGCAGTCCCTCGGGAGGATCTGGACTCAGAACCAGCAGCCTCTTTTCAGCCCTTTGTCACAAAGAGAGAGAGTGGCTCTGAGCTCATCAGAGTCCAGGACGTCCCACTTCTCAGCTGCAGTCGCTGGAGCTGCTGGGCAGGCGGGAGCAAAAGTGCCGCCAGAAGCCTGGCCTCGTGCACCGCGCACTGCCCTCGTCTGCAGCAACATGGCTTTCAGACACAGCCGCCCTGGTTCTACCCGAAGCCAGTGGCGCCCAGGAGCAGGGTGGGGAGGGCAGAGGGACAATGAGGAGCCCACGAGCCTGGAGGGGGGGCTGGTCGCGGGGAGCAGGGCCTGCACACTCATTCATTCATTCACATGCTTACTGGTTCACTCATTCACTCACTCACTCATTCACTCACCCACTCATTCACTCACCCACTCATTCACTCACTCACTCACTCATTTACTCACTCACTCATTCATTCACTCACTCACTCATTCATTCACTCACTCACTCATTCACACACTTGCTCACTCACTCATTCACTAGTCCGGGCCCCTTCTTAGGCCCGCATGCTGAATGCTGCTAGTTGCTGTGCTAGGAGGAAAGAGAGTCCTCGAGTCTCACACTGGCAATTAAATGCTTTAACATGGATGTGGCCTGTGTCATTTCCACTCAAAACTCATTGGCCAGCGCCAGTCCCCGGCCCCACCCAGCCCCAGCGCACCGTGGTGTGCAGTGTGTCCGTGCGTCCATGTGTCCAGAAGGGCGCGAACCAGAATACCTGGTGACACTGCTGAGAGCACATGGGGAGGTTGGCTCCATCATCACGATTTCTCCCCTGGGCTTCTGAGGCATGCTCCTGGCTCAGACCTGGAGCTGAGAGTCGGCAGCGTCTTTCTTCACCTATAGTTTTGTCCGAGGGTCCTTTCCGTGGAGAAGAGGATGTGGCACTGCCACTTCCCTGTACCCACAGTGCTGTAAAGATCAGATGGAAATCCTCGCTGATAATCTGTACACACTGGGCCACCCACCTGTGATGGAGATGTTAGCGGTGCCCCCCGGCCCCGCCTTGCCCACTCCTGTGGTCTGAGAGCTCCTGAGACGATTACAAGGGGCCATTTCTTCCTGGGGAAGCAGATGGATTAGATGACTAGGGTGACCATATGGAAAGGTCTTCTATTGACAATGGACTTTCCCTGAGGTAGCCAGCTCATCTGCAAGGAAGGAGTTGAATCTGTAAACCTGAAATTCTTTTAAAGTCTCACTTTTTCTTTTATTCAAATCATAATACTTGTTTTCGTGTTTCTCTAGAACACTGGGGAGAAACATGTCACTCACCGTTCCACGAAAGGGAGGTAGACCTGTGATCACAACGTGGGCCACCCTTTCTATCTGATCGTCTCCACTATCTTGGTGGGGGTTTGGGTCCGTGGGTGGTGTGGGGCCTCCTCTCATGGAGGAGGCACAGAGCTGTTGAGCCCGTTATTTCTACAAGATGTACGTTTCCTCTGGGCTGAGCAGTGGCCTTGGCCAGTCTCCTAGGATGAGGTGTGTGAAAAGCACGAGCCATCTTGGAGAAGTCTCTGTAGGGTTAATCCTTGTGTTTTATTGGTAACATCCATTTATTTTCTGGAGTGGCTGTCAGTCGTTCATGCTCCTCGCTTACCGTTCACACTGTGGTGGGAAGAACCATGGTCCAGAGAGACGTGGGTTCCATCTCCAAACCCCAGCAGCCACGAGCCCTGGTCAAACCATCGAGGATCTCTTCAGACTCGAGGCCTCCTGTGCTCAATGACACTGTCCCACTGAGCTCTCAGGACTGTGGTAAGGGGCAGAGAGGACGGCGGTCGTCCAGCGGTGGGTGGATTTCCACGTGTCTTCCCCATGGCTCTGGCCGGAGAGTCATGGAGGCTGTGGGAGCTCAAAGGCAACTCGGGGTCCTGCTTTGTCCGTTTCCTCAGGAGAAAAGCCCACCTTTTCCCGCCCAGAGTCGGGAATCAGCTGAGACTATTGGGCAGCAGCTCTGGTTGGTTTATTCCAACACCCTTTTCTTCTGCCCAAAATTTGAGTGTGTGATTTTTAAAACATTTTTGGAGTCTAAGCAGGAGTAGAGTACAGGGTGTTGTAAACATGCCAAGTTCAAAGAACTGAGAGAAACTCATTTATTGCTATGTTTTGTGGTGAAATACCAGTGCTTTCCTACTGAAGTCAGGAAACATGTCAACAATCCTGCTATCATCGACACAAACGACTTTTGGTGGAGAACCTGGATGGTGTGTCGGGCAAGAACAAGAGAGGCATCAGCATCAAAAAGGAAGAGACACCAGCCTCCGTATTTGCAGAATACATGATTGTCTACATGGAAAACCCAATAAGCAACATCGCAAATCATAAGGACTTAGAAAAAGTCAAAATAAAAAGATCAAAATTGTTCTAATTATTGGCAGTAACCAATTAGAAGATTCAATAGAAAAAATTGCCATCACAACAGCAGCGAGAGCTGTGACGTCTGCGAGTGAGCCTGTGAACGAGCGAGAGCCTTAGATGAGCCTGGAAACCATCCTGGGAGGCGTCCACCACTCCCTCAAAAGGGGCAGTGCCTGGCCACGCTCCTGAAGAGGACGCTTCAGAACTGTGCAGCTGGCCACTCTTCCCATTTTAATCGACGCATTCAAAATCTTAACACAAATCTTTAGGGACATTGACAAAAGGATTCTAAAATTCATCTTGGAGAGAAAGCACAAGAACAGTAAAGATAAGAGAGGAGGACGAGGAGAAGGTGGTGCCCCCTCCGTGTGTTCAGTGTATAAGGCGCGTAGCAGGTGCAGCAACGCGGAGCTGACAGCAGTGGAGTGAGTAGATCAAATAACATCAGGGAAAGTGCAGAAACAGACATTAGTGTGTGAGAAATTAACATACAAGAAAGCAGGAATTTCACATTCATGGGGGTTGAGGGCGCTAAGTGGTGTGCAGACCCTTGCCTGTGATCGTGGAAGAGGGAATAAATTAATCTTCACCCTCATACTATTTCCAAAAGTGATTTCAGATGGATTTAAGACCTAAATATAATATGAAACTATAAAAACATTGGACAAAAATATAAGAAAACGTAACTTGGAGAGACCAAAGACCTGAAATAAGAAAAAAATGCAGAGGGCTGAAATAAAGAGCACATCAGCTTGACTATATCAAAATTTAAAATTTCCATCTGACTGAAGATAGAGTTGCCAGACTACCTGCAGAAGCAGAGAAAACGTTCACACAACACGTATCAAAAGAGTCCCGTGTAGAAAATGTGATCCCCTCACAGAGTCACGCGAAAAAGACAAACAACCCAGGGGAAACTCAGCAAAGGATGTAACACACAATTCATGGGAAAGAATTTAAAGGGGCTGGCCCGGTGGTGCAGTGACTAAGTTCTCACGTTCCACTTCAGCAGGCCGGGGTTTGCCAGTTCGAATCTGAGGTCCTGACCTATGCACTGCTTGTCAAGCCATGCTGTGGCAGGTGTCCCACATGTAAAGTAGAGGAAGATGGGCAAGGATGTTAGCTCAGGGCCAGTCTTCCTCAGCAAAAACAAAACAAAAAAAGGTTTGGCAGCAGATGTTAGCTCAGGGCCAATCTTCCTCAGCAAAAAGAGGAGGATTGGCAGCAGATGTTAGCTCAGGGCTAGTCTTTCTAAAGAAAAAAAGCAAAAAGAAATTACAAATGGCCGAGAAACACAAAAAATGCTCAACTCAGTAGGAATAAGGGAAAAACAAGTTAAAACAAGATGCACTTTTTTAACTATTTGGTGAAAATGAGAAATACTGATAATATGAAGTATTAGCAACAAGGTGAGGAAACAGGACTCTTACATTCCGTTTGTGAGAATAGAAGTGTGAATAGCCTTCTGTGGAGAGCAATCTGGGTGTATCTATTAGGACAAAAGTCCACACGCCCTGTGTGTCACCAGTTGCGCTTCCCAGAACCGACCCTAGAGAAACGCTCACATGCGGACAGAGGAGGCAAGGACTAGAATATCCACTGCAGTTGTTGACTGAAATCCTGAGCTCGGAGGGGACAAGTAGGATTAAATGTCTTCCAATGGAGACTTGGCTAATGGAAGAGGGGTCTGGGTAGTTAACAATTCATCAGGCTGAGCCCTGAAGCTCCTGGTGGGAGGAGTCTGCGTCGACCCCTTTGTTCTGAACGGTGAGGTGGTGCGAGGAATAGTGTGACTGCCGGTGGGAGGGGCACGGAGGAAGCTGCCCACCTCACCTCACTATGGTGCAGTGAGGCTGGGTCAGGGGTCTGTAAGTCCTTCCAGGCGGTAACTGCAGTGTGGACAGTCGAATCCCAGGAAAGTCTCACCTGTCCTTCCCTGGCTCAGCCAGAGCAGCCCAGTGGGCAGTGACCTGGGAGGTCAGCGTGTTTGCAGAGTGCTGATCCCTGTGGAGTTAGGGTTTATAGGGCTCTCTCACCCTCATGGGGGATTAGCTGACATTCGACTGCTGGACTGGGTGGAGGGACGCAGGGCTGGAGGCCATGGGGATGCAGCTCCTGGGTCCCTGAGAAGAGTATGTCCTGGCCACACAGCTGCAGTCTAGCTCACTGTGATCCCACCATTCCCATAGCGTCTGCACTTTGAAGTCACACACTTCTCTGCCCAGGATGCCCCAGGGCTCCTCTCCTCTCATTTTGGGACTCCGTGTCTTCTCGTGCCCATCCTGGGACTCAAATTCATTCCCCTCTGAAGTTTGAGGCAAAGAGAGAGATTGGTGAGGATTGTGGATCTTTAGGTTCCCATCTCTGAACACATTTGAAACTGTAATGAGCAGGCTTGGCGATGCCCTGGTGTGTTTCATATGGACAGGAGAAATTACCCCTCTCCTAAGCCAGCCCTGTGCTTTCATTTCGCGCATCAGATCAATGCCTGGACGACAAACAGGCTCCAGGCATCCCGGGGATGCGTTCTAGGGGAGAATCTGCCGCAGGAAATGCTGCACTAATTAGCTGAGGACAACACACAGGTCTGTCCGCAGGGGTCACTCAGGAAGCTCAGCGAATAGTCCTTGAGTGCTGATGGGTTACAGAACCAAATGGGAGCCTCCCATGGCCCTGAGCAGGTGCCACCCACAAGGAAAGGACACCAGGGTGTTTGAGCCCCTAAAGCTCTGCTGCTCAGACTGGGGTCTGGGGACCAGCAGCAGCAGCAGCACTGGGAGCTTGTTAGAAATGCAGACTCCGGGCCTCCTCCCTCCGTGTCAGCCCCTTCTGTGAATTTAATCCCCAAGTGAGATCAGGGCTTATGGCTGCCCACAGCAAGGACTACATTTCCCAGCCTCCTTTGCAGCTTCAGTGACCATGTGACCAGTGCTGGCCAATGCCCTGTGAGCAGAGGTCAGGAGAGCCCCTTTCAGGTCATGCCCTGAAAAGAAGGAGGTGAGCCCCTCCTTCTAGTCCTCCCTCCATTGTCTGAATGAAACTAGCTCAGCTTGGAGTCACCGCTGCTCATCTTGGCCCAGGAGAACCCAAGGGAGGGGGGATTTTGTGAGCTTTGGGGCAATTTAATCACTTTATCATGTGGCAATCACTTAGCTCCCTGTGGCTGGGCTCCCTCAACTGTGAAACAGGGATGATGATAGTGGTGATGATGATGATGGCGATGATGGTGATGATGGTGGTGGTGATGCTGATGGTGGTGATGGGGATGATGATGATGGGGATGATGGTGATAATAGTGGTGGTGATGATGGCCATCATCATGGAGATGATGATAACGGTAATGATGATGATGGTGATGGTGATGATAGTGGTCATGGGGATGTTGATGCTAACGGTGATGATGATGGTAGCAGTGGTGATGGTGATGATGATGGTGGTGGTGGTTATGAGGATGAAGATGGTAATGGTGATGATGATGATGGTGATGGTGAGGATGATGATGATGATGGTGATGATGCTGGTAGTGATGGGGCCCCTTGCCAGGAAGAGGAGGAGATGTAATGAGGTCATAGCAGGGCTTAGGGCATAAACTGTGCCTATTATTGCTATTATCTTTATTATTAATATCTCATGTTGTTGATGACATGGAGCTTCTTCCCTCCCAGCCACCATCCCTCCGGTCCTGGGACCCTCTTTATAAGGCAGGAGCTGAGCTGCCCTTTAGGAAACCTCCTTTCCTGGCTTCTCCTCAGCAGGAGTCCCACCCGCAGGGGGCATAAATGTGCCCCAGGCCAGGAGGGAAGACAGGTGGGTCCCCCACTCTGTACCAAGGGCCCCGCTGGCCCTGGCATCCTGGGAAGGCTCATCGATATCACGAACCCTGTTTCCTGCTGTAGCACCATGATCAGGGGCTTCCACATTGTGCTTGGCTAAGGGAGTCGGGGTGGACATCAGAGGGCAGGAGCTGATCACTTTGTTGATGAAGCCTCTGACATGCCTACCTCCTGGGGAGTCTCCACAGAGGCATTGGGGCTGCCACAGCAGGGGAGGTGGGATGGTGTCCCCGCTCGTGTCTGTGCTCCAAAGCACCTCGGTGCGCATTGGGAGGGCAGAGATGTCACGGACCTACTGCATTCAGTAGGCTGATGAGTGAGCCGGGGCGTCTGTTCTCGCGCTTAATCGAGTTTGTCGTCTTGTCTGTGAGCGCCTGTTCGTGATGCCTGCCTGCCTTCTCCCAGGGTTTCCTGCTTATGGTGGATCTGTGGAGGCTCCTGTGATACCGCGCACACCCACCTCTGTCTGTCTGTTGGACGCAAGCATACAGCCCTCCCGCCGCCCTGTCTTCTCCATGGGTGGTGAGGACAGTTCCACGCAGAGGCTACAGGTCATCACAGGCTCTCGGAAAATTGCTTTCTCACTAAATCTCCCGTCTCTTCTCTCCAGCAGCCAGTAGAGAGTTCTCTGCTAAACTGAGTTCAGGGCGAGGCAGTGTGGACCAGAGACCCAGCAGGAGAGGAGAGTCTAATGAAACACTTTCCTGGCGGAGTTTCCATTCTGACACGTTGCCCTGGGAGGCTGATGGAGGCCGGGGCGTCTGTAGCGGGCTGATCTTCGGCCGGGGGCTGGGAGGAGTCTGTCCCTGTGGGTTCACAGGAGCCCCTCAATTGTGCATTCAAGGGCGGAGGGTGGTACTCGGGAGATCTTTGAGGGTCCACAGGGCACCAGGCTGCTGGCAAGGTCGGAGATGGGGGGTTTGGAGGGGGCTGTGCAGACGGAGCTGTTTTCTAGATAATGGCCTCTCTGCTGTGTGCTGCCCCACTGAGCCCACTGCAATCGGGGTCCAGGTCTGGGATCCCAGGGAGTCCCAGCATTCTGGGTCTCTCCAGGGAACCGAGGCAGCAGCCGCCTTCCCCCTGTGCTGCCTGGGCCACTGTCTGTGGGATGACAGCCCTTCCTCTGAAGCCAGAGATGCAGCGCGTCCTGACTGCAAGGGCACTGCTCCCCACGTGCTCACCAGCAAACCCTGGGCAGCTGTGAGCTGGCTCCCTGCAGGCTCTGGGGGAGCAGGACCAGGACAGGGGCTCCCAGGGTCCACAGAGGGGACGGAGCCTTGTGGTCCTCAGAGCAAGCATGCCTGGCCCCTGTGAGGGCTGTACCCGCCCGCGAGTGTCCTTGTGCCCCAAGCGCCCGTTTCCATGCCTGGGGGACCCTCCTCCTCCCACTTCGCCTGGGGCCGCCTCCTGTTTGTCTCTGTGGCCGCCTCCAGGCACCTCTAGGGAGCCGTGAAATGTGACCTGTGTCATTTTGGTGATTTCCCATAGGAGTTAAATGTTCATATTTGCGTTTAAACCATTGTTGTAAATATAAATACGAATGGTAAAGTTCATGCAAACAACTTAAACATGTAACTTTTGTTTATCTAGAACATTAAAGAGCAAATGAAAAGCCCACGACAAGTCTGGAGAAACCACAGAAGTGGAAAGAGGATCATATCTGGGCGCCTGTCACAGCCCTTTTTCCTGGGTTTGAACAGGGGGCTCTGCATTTCTGTCTTGCACTGGGCCCCGCAGATCGTGCCTCGGCTCCCAGTCTGAGAGCCCCCGTGGGGGCCTGTGTCCCTGTCCCTGGGTTCATCTTCACCCCAGGCCTGGGCCGGGCTCCCTGAGGGGGTCAGCCAGTCCATACTTGAATCGTGTCCCTGGAGACCCCACTGCTCTGAGACTGCTCTGCTGGCCGTGCTGGGGCCTCCTCCAGGTTGCTGGGAACAGCTCTGCTCTTTGGAGCTGGTGTGACCCCCAGGGAGGCCGAGGGGCCTGAGGACGGGGATGACTGGGGGTTCCTGGAACATGGGGCTGGGGGCCAGTCCTCCGTGGGGCCCCTGGACAGGGGGCTCCTGCAGGAGGTTGGGGGGCCCTTGGGGCCCCTGACCAGGCTGCACCCCTCCTGCCAAGGACACCCCATTGTCTGAGGGCCCTGGGAGCCAAGGGCAGCGCTGAGCCCAGGTTTGTGCACACAGTGGGCAGAGGAGCTGGGAGCTTCCAGCCCGGACGGCAACTCCCTGCCCGCCCTCCGTCCTGGGGTTGGCTCCCTATCCCCATGAGGGATGACGCTCAAGGACAGATAGAGATAAGCGCCAAAGTCCTTCTCAGGTGGGGCCCCCTCCCCCACTTCCCTGACAATCACACAGTTTTGAAAAACAAATTCATGAATTATGACATTTTGACAAGCTGAGGAGTAATGCACATGGTGGTCAACAAACTGAGAAGGAAACTTGAAAAATGTATGCCTTCTTTCATTCTGTGTCACAAAAACGAATGTGTTGCTCAGGCTCATAAATTTTTGGAAGCAAATTTTTGTCAAAATATCACAAGCTTCAGAAACATCCTCTGCCCACACCGCTGTGACACAAAATCACCGCCCTGCTCAAACCAGGAGAAAGTCCACCCTCCCCGGAGACGCCCAGGGCCCTGCAACCCATGGGATCACACGGACCCTCAGCACCGAAGGCCCTGACAGCGCCAGCACCGGGACTGCTGGAATCTAAGAGGTTTCTGGAATTCTGCGCTTCGCAGACACACTCGTTAATCCATGGAGCAGCC
>NW_025804396.1:0-2195 GCF_021613505.1 Equus quagga
TGGAATTCTGCGCTTCGCAGACACACTCGTTAATCCATGGAGCAGCCAGAGGAGACATGGTAGGGAGAATTTGGGGTGTTGATAAATGAGAGAGAGACTCCTGCTGCAGAGAAGCGTCCTGAGGGAGTCAGGAAGGGGCTGCGCAGCCCCCCTGTGAGTCCCCCCACCCCGGGCACATCCAGGCTGTCCCCACACCTTCCCAGGGCCCCACCTGAGTTCCAGGGTCAGCCCAGGAGCTGGCCCTGTGGTGCACACTCAGAGCCCACGCAGTCAGCATTCTCCAGGGAAGCAGAACCGAGGAGAAGTGTGGGCGTCTAGAAAGGGACTTGTGGGAGGAATCGGCTCAGTGAGGGTGGAGGCTCGTGCATCCAGAAGGGCAGGGCTGGCCGGCAGGCTGCAGACCAGGAGAGCTGATGGTGCAGTTCCCATCCGAAGGCGTCTGCTGCAGAATTCCCCCTTGACCTCGGGGAGGTCAGCCTTTGGTTCTCTCCAGGCCTTCCACTGATTGGACCAGGCCCACCACATGAGGAAGGGCAGTCGGCTTTACTCGAAGTCCACCAATTTCAGTGTACATCTCATCCAGAAACAGCCTCACAGAAACGTCCAGACCAAATCTCAGGGCAGATCACAGACCCCTCAGTCACATTTCTGAGCCATCCGTGTCTGAGTTCTCTGTTGGGGAATCCGTTCCTGATGTGAACCACAGGACCAGGAGTTAGGAGGGACGTGGTGGGCAGCACTGTTCCTGGCCTCAGGGTGTGGGCAGAGCAAAGTTGTGGCAGAGCAGCGTTCAGCTGGGGTCTATGGGGGGCGCAGAGGTGAAACCAGGCCCAGTTAAGAGGGCCAGGGGCGCAGACGTGGGATGGCGCTTGCAGTGGGAGGTCCTAGTGGGTGTCTGCTCCTCAGGCGGCCCAGCAGAGGAGCCTCTTCCAGGTGCTGTTCTCTGACCGCCCCTCAGTTCAGGGTGGGCTTTGGTTCTCCGTGTCCACTCAGCCCCCTGTGACGCAGGCCCAGGCAGTGGAGGGCCCATCCCCGGACACAAGGACAGCTTCTG
The DNA here is from genome assembly GCF_021613505.1 of Equus quagga. Classification (NCBI taxonomy): domain Eukaryota; kingdom Metazoa; phylum Chordata; class Mammalia; order Perissodactyla; family Equidae; genus Equus; species Equus quagga. Next base: position 1,055 of record NW_025804396.1, read on the forward strand.
CAGACCAGTAGTGACGCATCAGAGCCCGTCCGACTCTGCAGTGTTCACATGGGAACCTTGGGGCCCAGGCGAGCTTGTCCCACCACGTGACCCTGGGAGGCTGGGGCCTGTCACTGCCGGCCACCAGCTCGTCACCTTGGGGATTTTCAAACCCATTAGTTTTAGACAAGCAAGTCATGCTTTCTTTCACAATGGCATAAACATGTGGTCCTTAAAGCCATTATCAGACTGGAACAGAGACAGTGTCCCTTCATGGAGGAAAAAGGTGAGAGTTCAGAATTTTCTAGAAGACCTGGGTGCACAAGCCAATATCATGATGGTTCAAGTGTTACCTTGTACCAGAGCCTACATATCTCCGGCTGTCGCTACTCACATTTGGGGAACACGCCCTCCACCCCCAGCTGCCCAGGGGCCCTGCGGGCTCTCCCAGGAATTTACAGTGTCCTCACTGTCACCAGCTGCTGATCCGCCTCGTGGTGCACTGTGAGCATCCAGCACTGATGCTGCACTCAGGTGCAAGTGCTGTGTGTCCATTACACGTGGTCAGCCAGCTCTGTGCCATGTGCCTCAGAGGAATTTTAGTAATATGTTAAGTAGGTAAAACAGTGGAGAAATAAAGTACATCCTGCTCCTCGCACCCCGAACCTGCAAGTCAGGACACACTGCCTCTCCCACCTCCTGGCTTCTTTCCCCAACCCAGTCCCTGTCCCGGCCACACTGGCCTCCTCCTGCTCCTGGGACGTGGGTTCCCCTGCCTCAGGGCCTTTGCACGTGCTGTTCCCTCTGCCTGGAGTGCTCGTCCTGCCTGTGGTCAGCTGGCTCCTCCTGACTATGTGGGTCTCGGTCCAGGAGCCTCCAGACCACCCTGGACAGAGACCCTCTCCCTGTCCCCAGTCACTCCCTGTGCATTGCCTTCTTCTCGTTACTTCGTAGCACCTCACACTGAGTACACATCTAACATCTCTAGGTGTCACTTCCACTGTCTCGCCTTGTCCTCAGACAGGCACTCCAGCACAGAACATCACCCGGCACATGGTAGGCATTTGTCACACAGTAGGCGATGCAAGAGCAAGTGTTTGTTGAGTGAATGAACATGGGCCACGCACTCAAGGCGGCTGTGGGTGTGGAGAGGACTCGGGTA
>NW_025804397.1:0-1371 GCF_021613505.1 Equus quagga
GCTACCCCAGGTCAGATGCCTCCCCAGGAGCCTGGGAGATGCTTCAGGGGCTGGCGGAGCCTGAGAAAGGGGTCCTGGCCCAACCAGCTGAGTTCACGCCTCATCTTCCTCCTTCCAACCAAGGACACCAGCGCTCTAGGGACAGCTTTTTTGTTAAATAAGGAAAAGAACGGTGGCCGGCCCCGTGCCCAAGTGGTTAAGTTCACGCGCTCAGCTGCAGCGGCCCAGGGTTTCACTGGTTCGGATCTTGGGTGCGGACATGGCACCGCTCATCAGGCCACATTGAGGCGGCGTCCCTCATGCCACAGCTAGAAGGACCTGCAACTAAGATATACAACTATGTACTGGGGGCGGGGGGATTTGGGGAGATAAAGCAGAAAAAGAAAAAAAAGAAGATTGGCAAGAGTTGTTAGCTCAGGTGCCAATCTTTAAAAAAAAGAAAAAGAATAAATACGCTGAGACGTTAAACGTGTAGGATGCAACCTGATGTCCAGAAGCGAACGTAATAGGTGATTTAGAATTTCTTTTTAACTTTTTGTTATTTTTTTATTGAGATATAATAGACATATGACACTATGTTAGTTTCAAGCGTGCGACATGATGATTCGATCTTTATATGTATCGTAAAATAGTCACCACAGTAGGTCTAGTCCACATCCGTCACCGTACAGTTACAAGATTTGTGTGTGTGATGAAAACTTTGAAGATCTCCTCTCTTAGCAACTTTCAAATATGCAACCGAGTGTCACTAACTATAGTCGCCATGCTGAACGTGACATCTCCATGGCATTTATTTATCAGTGTAAATTTGTAGCTTTTGACTCCCTTCATACGTCTTGCCTAAGTAGGCAGGTAAAACAGTGCTCCCTGCACCCCGACACTGCAAGTCAGGACACACCACCTCCCAGCTTCTTCCCCCAACCTCATCCCCATCCCAGCCACACTGGCCTCCTCCTCCTCCTCCTGAGACACCAGGTCCCCCTGCCTCAGGGCCTTTGCACGTGCTGTTTCCTCTGCCTGGAGTGCTCGTCCTGCCTGTGGTCAGCTGGCTCCTCCTGACTATGTGGGTCTTGGTCCAGGAGCCTCCAGACCACCCTGGACAGAGACCCTCTACCTGTCCCCAGTCACTCCCGGTGCATTGTCTTCTTCTCATTTCTTCCTAGCACCTCACACTGTGGATCCATCTAGTGTCTCTAGGTGTCACTTCCACTGTCTCGCCGTGTCCTCAGACCGGTGCTCCGGCACAGAACAGCTCCCAGCACACAGTAGATGTTTGGCACACAGTAGGCACTACAACAGCAAGTGTTTGTTGAGTGAATGAATGTGGGCCACGCACTCAAGGCGGCTGTGGGTGTGGAGAGGACTCGGGTA
>NW_025804398.1:0-1108 GCF_021613505.1 Equus quagga
CGCGTCCCTCTGGGCTGAGTCAGTTTGGGTTGATTTTCTGTCGCTCAAGACTGACTGAGCCCTGACCTTCGCAGAGGTCCACATCCACCTCCCGTGGGTGTCGACCCTTGGAACAAACCCGGGCGGGAGGTCACTGACTCCTGAGCCCAGTGACCCCGCGCTGGGAGGGCAGAGGTGGAGGGGTCGTCAGGTGTGTGACCTTAAAATGAGGAAGACGAACCCTTGCTACTCAAGGGCTCCCAGAGTTGGGGTCACGAGCAGGAATGAGGGACGAGGCTCCCGAGACAGAATTGAGGGGGAGCGCGCCCTCCACGTAGGTGGGAACCGCTCTCTGGGCCTCAGACCTCTGCTCCTGACCCGCCAGGGCTGCTGGGAGGTCAACATTCCGCACAAAACGTCTAATTCACAGGGTCAGACCCTCAAAGCTGTCTTCTCCCCGGGGCTCCCCAGCACAGCAGGAGGCCGGGCTGAGGTGGGTGAACCAGCACAGGCGGTGGGAAGGGCCGCATGCTGTCCCTCGTGGGCCAGGCAGATGTGGTGACAGCTGCGAGGAGGAAGGAGAGTTCGAGACGATGGGAACGGGAGCCCGCTGGGCCGTCAGGTGCAGGGGTCCCACCGCAGGTTCTGGGTGGGGGCAGTGACGCAACAGGGGGTGGTCTCACGGGCACAGGCGGGCGGATGGCACTCTGCCTCTAGAAAGCCTGTGGGCACCCAGTGTCCTCTGTGCGATGCTCAGAGGGGCTGGATGACGCTCTCGGGACTCATGAACGCAGGGCAGAGTGAGTCTAACTGTGACGTGGGGTGAACCTGTCTCTCACTCCAGCATCCGGAGCGTCTGGAAAATGTGCTTTATAAAGGGCCCTGCGGCTGCAAAGGCGGATTTCTCTGGCTCTGTCTGAAGGTAAATTCGGTTGACACACTTGGAAAATGATGTCCCTGCTCTCTTAGTGGCGTGTTATGAAAATCGATGGAAATCATCTGGATTTTCGGTGCAGATCAATAAGGTTATTGACTACCCTCCTCCTCTGCCGTCCTGGTGACCGAGGGGGTGATGGGCTGTGTACCCGAGTCCTCTCCACACCCACAGCCGCCTTGAGTGCGTGGCCCA
>NW_025804399.1:0-1108 GCF_021613505.1 Equus quagga
TGGGCCACGCACTCAAGGCGGCTGTGGGTGTGGAGAGGACTCGGGTACACAGCCCATCACCCCCTCGGTCACCAGGACGGCAGAGGAGGAGGGTAGTCAATAACCTTATTGATCTGCACCGAAAATCCAGATGATTTCCATCGATTTTCATAACACGCCACTAAGAGAGCAGGGACATCATTTTCCAAGTGTGTCAACCGAATTTACCTTCAGACAGAGCCAGAGAAATCCGCCTTTGCAGCCGCAGGGCCCTTTATAAAGCACATTTTCCAGACGCTCCGGATGCTGGAGTGAGAGACAGGTTCACCCCACGTCACAGTTAGACTCACTCTGCCCTGCGTTCATGAGTCCCGAGAGCGTCATCCAGCCCCTCTGAGCATCGCACAGAGGACACTGGGTGCCCACAGGCTTTCTAGAGGCAGAGTGCCATCCGCCCGCCTGTGCCCGTGAGACCACCCCCTGTTGCGTCACTGCCCCCACCCAGAACCTGCGGTGGGACCCCTGCACCTGACGGCCCAGCGGGCTCCCGTTCCCATCGTCTCGAACTCTCCTTCCTCCTCGCAGCTGTCACCACATCTGCCTGGCCCACGAGGGACAGCATGCGGCCCTTCCCACCGCCTGTGCTGGTTCACCCACCTCAGCCCGGCCTCCTGCTGTGCTGGGGAGCCCCGGGGAGAAGACAGCTTTGAGGGTCTGACCCTGTGAATTAGACGTTTTGTGCGGAATGTTGACCTCCCAGCAGCCCTGGCGGGTCAGGAGCAGAGGTCTGAGGCCCAGAGAGCGGTTCCCACCTACGTGGAGGGCGCGCTCCCCCTCAATTCTGTCTCGGGAGCCTCGTCCCTCATTCCTGCTCGTGACCCCAACTCTGGGAGCCCTTGAGTAGCAAGGGTTCGTCTTCCTCATTTTAAGGTCACACACCTGACGACCCCTCCACCTCTGCCCTCCCAGCGCGGGGTCACTGGGCTCAGGAGTCAGTGACCTCCCGCCCGGGTTTGTTCCAAGGGTCGACACCCACGGGAGGTGGATGTGGACCTCTGCGAAGGTCAGGGCTCAGTCAGTCTTGAGCGACAGAAAATCAACCCAAACTGACTCAGCCCAGAGGGACGCG
>NW_025804400.1:0-1523 GCF_021613505.1 Equus quagga
TGGAATTCTGCGCTTCGCAGACACACTCGTTAATCCATGGAGCAGCCGGAGGAGACGTGGTAGGGAGAATTCGGGGTGTTGATAAACGAGAGAGAGACTCATGCTGCAGAGAAGCGTCCTAAGGGAGACAGGAAGGGGCTGTGCAGCCCCCCTGTGAGTCCCCCCACCCCGGGCACATCCAGGCTGTCCCCACACCTTCCCAGGGCCCCACCTGAGTTCCAGGGTCAGCCCAGGAGCTGGCCCTGTGGTGCACACTCAGAGCCCACGCAGTCAGCATTCTCCAGGGAAGCAGAACTGAGGAGAAGTGTGGGTGTCTAGAAAGGGACTTGAGGTGAGGAATCGGCTCAGTGAGGGTGGAGGCTTGTGCGTCCAGAAGGGCAGGGCTGGCCGGCAGGCTGCAGACCAGGAGAGCTGATGGTGCAGTTCCCATCCGAAGGCGTCTGCTGCAGAATTCCCCCTTGACCTTGGGGAGGTCAGCCTTTGGTTCTCTCCAGGCCTTCCACTGATTGGACCAGGCCCACCACATGAGGAAGGGCAGTCGGCTTTACTCGAAGTCCACCAATTTCAGTGTACATCTCATCCAGAAACAGCCTCACAGAAACGTGCAGACCAAATCTTGGGACAGATCACAGACCCCTCAGTCTCATTTCCTGAGCCATCCGTGTCTGAGTTCTCTGTTGGGGAATCCGTTCCTGATGTGAAGCACAGGACCAGGAGTTAGGAGGGAAGTGGTGGGCAGCACTGTTCCTGGCCTCAGGGTGTGGGCAGAGCAAAGTCGTGGCAGAACAGCGTTCAGCTGGGGTCTATGGGGGCGCAGAGGTGAAACCAGGCCCAGTTAAGAGGGCCAGGGGCACAGACATGGGATGGCGCTCTTGGTGGGTGGTCCTAGTTGTGTTGCGTCGCTGCCCCCACCCAGAACCTGCGGTGGGACCCCTGCACCTGACGGCCCAGCAGGCTCCCGTTCCCATCGTCTCGAACTCTCCTTCCTCCTCTGCCTGGTCCACGAGGGACAGCGAGCGGCCCTTCCCACCACCTGTGCTGGTTCACCCGCCTCAGCCCGGCCTCCTGCTGTGCCGGGGAGCCCTAGGGAAAAGGCAGCTTTGAGGGTCTGACCCTGTGAATTAGACATTTCGTGCGGAATGTTGACCTCCCAGCAGCCCTGGCGGGTCAGGAGCAGAGGTCTGAGGCCCAAAGAGAGGCTACCACCCAGGTGGAGGGAGCGCTCCCCCTCGATTCCGTCTCGGCAGCCTAGTGCCTCATTCCTGCCCGTGACCCCGACTCTGGTAGCCCTTGAGTGCCAAGGGTTCATCTTCCTCGTTTTAGGGTCACACAGCCGACGACCCCTCCACCTCCGCCCTCCCAGCGCAGGGTCACTGGGCTCAGGGGTCAGTGACCTCCCGCCCGGGTTTGTTCTAAGGGTCGACACCCACGGGAGGTGGATGTGTATCTCTGCGAAGGTCAGGGCTCAGCCAGTCGTGAGCGACAGAAAATCAACCCAAACTGACTCAGCCCAGAGGGACGCG
>NW_025804401.1:0-9596 GCF_021613505.1 Equus quagga
CTTATCTTTATCTTACAGGGGAGGACACAGAGCCTCACAAGGTTCAGTGACTTGTCCAGAGTCCCACAGCTACTATCTTGGAGTCGGGATCTGACCCAGGGGTCGGGCTCCTGAGCTCAGACTCTTCCTGCTACATCTCTAGGTCTGGTTCAGCACAGAGAGGTCTAGGTGGGAGGACACACGCTTAACATGTTCCTGGTGCCAGATCTTACCCTGCGGTCCCTGCCAGTCACCTCAACCTTGGACACACGCTCTAGACTCAGAGCACAGGGAGCTGCAGAGCTGGTATTTGGAGCAGCTGATTATTCACTCGTCATTGCTGAGAATGAGCCCCTCACCTTGCAAAGGCTCTCAGTGGGAGCAGGAATGTTATAAACCAATGTGACCTCAATAAAGAAATAAATAAATAAAAGAATTAATTACAATATATTGTGTTCAGTGCTATGACAAGAACAAAACACAGTTAAAGCTCCCAGGGATAGGGGTTGAGGAAAGTTTCAGAGGTGACATTGGCACTGAGCCTTGTTACATAGGGCAGAGAAAGAAAGGGAAAAGGGATTCCAAGTTTAAGCAACAGCCTGAACTGCAGCTGAGAAGCATGAAGTCCTTGACGAGGGGCAGCAATAGAGCAGCCTGGAGTGCCTGGGTGGTTGGGGACCCGAGGTGAGGAGCAAGGGAGGAGCTGGGAGCGGCTGGGCCCCATTGCCAGGGCTCTAAAGGCCCCACTCAGCCCTGAGTAACCCAAAGGACAAACTAAGCACGTGCTGAGGGCTCCAGCAGAACAGGGACCCAAAATAAGATGAGAAAAGAGGACATCGACAAAGAATGAACTGAATTTCAACATGCTGTGAGTTTGTGCAATTTCAAAAAATATTTAGCTTTTTTCTTTTCTTGTCTTTTCTTTTTTGCTTAGGAAGATTCAGCCTGAGCTGATATCTGTTGCCAAACTTCCTCTTTTTGTCTGTGAGCTGCCACCACAGCATGGCAACTGACGAGTGGTGTAGGTCTGAGCCTGGTAACCAAATCCAGGCCACTGAAGCAGAGTACACCAGACTTAACCACCAGGCCACAGGGGCGGGCCCTAGCAGATTTAAAACTTATGAAAGTTTGGAATTACACATGGAGAATATCACAATAATCTTTTTAGTGTTTAGGACCTCTAAAAGTTTCTCTCTGTCTCTGACCTCTGTTACAGAAATTAGATACCAACCACTCTCAGCTTTGATATAAGCAGGATTGAGTTAACACAGTTTGCAAAACTGCTTTATAAATAACCTACAACAGTACCCCTTAACACACCTAGGGGTGTTAGTATTGTATGAGGTCAGTTGTTTGCCCAAAGGACCTCCAAATGGTGGCATTTCAGGGATTGTGACAAATTAAGTATAACTGGAGAGTCTCTTTCTGTAACCCCAGAATTAGGAACCAGGGTCCCTGCTCAAACTTCAAGTCCCCCACTTTCTAAAGAGAAGTCAACCATCTCCCCAGGGCCTGATTAAGAGGTGGCTAACTGGTCTTGCCATTACCAACCAGCCTAGTCATCCTTACCACACATGAAGGAAGACATCAAATGTGCCGCAGTGTACATGGCCAAAAGTTATACATGCCACCCCCATCTCCGCTGTCATTGGGGAGGGAAGAAGGCGTATTCCTCCAAAAAACCAAAGGAAGTGTGTGATTCAGAAAAGCACTCATCTACATGAGAAATGCCTACAAGAAAGGGGAAATAAAATCTTACTCCCCAGCTGGTTGGTTACTGCAGCCCCGCCCCACTCCCACCCCAGTGCTGCAAGAAGACAGACATCCTGGAAGAGCTTAATGTGTTTATCAGGAGCTTGGGTTCTCAGAAATGAACATGGACAAGACAAAATGCCACACTATCCCCAGAAACCTACATGTGTCCTGTAGGCAAAGACCACGGCACCTGCTAGGTGCCCAGCAGCAGAGATAATCAGACCAGCCAGAAGGAGACCAAGGTCACCTCCTCACCACCAGCAGGTGACTTCGGAGCACCCCTGCTGGCTCTCCTCCTGCCTCTCCCTGCCCCCAGTACCAGAGGTGCTGGGGCCCAGAGCAGGGAGGGGAGAAGTGAGAGAGCCGAATGTTCCCTCGCCAGCCAGCACCTAGTCCCTAAATTGTAATTTCTGTAAGGATATATTTCTCATGCCTAGCTCATGCCAGAAAAGACATTTGTCACTTACTTTGAAAAATGAGTGAATGAATGAAATTACAGAATAAGAGTTAGTGCCTATCCCTACCTCCTTTCTCAGTCAATCAAGGTTTTCCTAGTTTAAGAGTCTAATTTATTGGTCAGGTGTTCCCTTGGCTTGGAGACTTGTTTAGGTAACAATGTGATTACCCAGTGTACACACGGTGTGCCGTGTGCATTGTCCTGAAATATCAGTTTCAGGGCAGGGCTGAGGCTCCCACAGTCCACAGTCGCTCCCACCCTGGCCTTGCATTGCAGCTCCGTGAGTGGAAGCACATAAATTTCCTCTCTTCTCAGCCCTGCTGCTTTTATACCAAAGACTTCCAACAGCAACATGAAGTTGGGAGGCCTCCTCCTCCTTGCGACCCTCATCACCCTCAGCTTAGAGGTACAGGAGCTTCAGGCTGCAGTGAGACCCTTCCAACGTTTGGGTGAGTTGAGTCCAGCAGAAGGCAGCCCCGTCTTCTTATATGAGGAAGCCAGAAAGTAGGATTATCAGGGAACAGTGTGTGCAGGGGCAGGAGGGAAAGCAAGAAGAAAAGATATTCTAGTCAAGGAGCCATTGCAAGAAAACACCTTGACTGCATAATCTCTCTTCTTCTGTCTCCACTTTCTCCGCCCCTTTCCCTGGGTCACTCCTCCTTCTGAACTCTCCACCCTTCCCCCTTTGCCCCTTCTTCAGCCACCCTCCCTCACCCCTGCATCTACCTCTCCACCAGCTTGTTTGTCTCTTGCTACAAACACGTTGGACTGCTTAGAGATATCTTCTTAATCATGTGAAATACAAATCACCTCTATCTCTTTTTTTTTTTTTTCACCACCAACGTTCTTAACGGACTAAACTGAATTCTCTGCCCTTACTTCCCCATGACTCATTCCTGAACCGCCTGAAGACTAACTTTGGTCATTCCTGCCCCCAGCCCTCTCCTGAAACTTCTCTTCCGGGTCCTGTTGACAAATCTCTTGACTCTCCTCAGGAGCCAAAGTCTTTATCTTCTGCAGCATCCGCCATTGTTTCCCACTTCATCAATCCTCAAACTTTCTTCTCTCCTGGATTCCTCTCCCTTAAGACTATTGCATTCAATCTTTACTCCTCTCCCTTCTTCGCTCTCCTTCCCCTACATTAAACTGGTTGCCCAATTCCATCTATTCTTTGTAATTGCCTCTTGCATGTGTTCCTCCCTCTCCACCCCCACAGCCACAGTCTATTTCCGGCCCTGATTACCTTGCTTGGACCCACAAAATCACTCTCCAGCAGCTCTCCCTGCCCCTTTCTTCCTTCTGAACTTTGCTTGCTTGTTGGAACCTGGTCTATTCTCTGCTCTCCTATCAGAATAATTTTCACAAGTAAACTGCAACCATATCCTTCTCGTGGCCTCCCAAATGAAATCCACACTCCTTAGGTCCTCAAGATCCACCTGCTGTAACTTTACATCCTGCTGACATTTCCAGCTCAACTTCCGACTCTTCCCTAGTATTTATCCAGCCTTCCGTTGGCCATTCCTCGTGGATTCCTTTATTTCAGGGTGTGGAGTGACGAGATGAGGTGACTAGGGTGCAAAATGGAGGGTGTTCACTCTCAGGATTGTGCACTCAGCTCTTTAAATTTGGTACCCTACATGCCCCATTCACTTCTCCCTATTCCTGCTCTGTTGCATTTTCGCCTTGTAACTTTTGCTAGTAATTTTTGTATCTTCTCACAACACTCTACTACCCTCCTCAATTCTGCCTTAAAAAAAACTCCCTGTACCTCAAGACTCACCTTTTCTAATTAATCACATTGGAGGAAATGTCTTCTCTCCTCTGAGTCCCTTTAGTCCTTTGGATGTACTTCTTTTGGGACACTTCTCACAAATGGCTTTGTTTCTAGTACTTTAAACGTAAGTCTTATCTTCATTGTTAGACTCTAAGCTTCTTGAAGGTAATGACCCTCTCTTACGTCTTTGTATTTTCTGAATAACTTTCCTCTGTGCTTTAAATGTAGTAAGAAATCAACAGATATGATGAGTGACCAAACTGCTGTGAGTGGGGACAAGAAGTCTTCAACCACCTCACCATAAACTAACAACAGCTAACAGACAGGAGGGATCATACTGATTTTGTCCAGGGTCTGCGAGTATATCGCAGACATCCCACCAGCCCCTCTTCTTACACTCTCAGACATTGCTAATCAATCCTAGCATTCTTTCCCTGGGAGCCTGGACAAGGCTTCCCAGCCTTCTCAACACAGCATCAGACAGCCATCTCTATGGTTGGAGTTGACACTGGAAAATAAACGTCATTTCCCTGGATCCAAGGGCTCCATTTTACATATGAGGAAACAAAGGCCCAGAGAGGTCCAGGGTCAGAATCAGGTAGAGAACCTCCTAATAACAGCTAAGTAGCCAACCAAGCACAGCACACATTCATCCAGAGCTCTGCATACATTTTGCCAGAAGTCCCTGTGGGGCCTAACCAGCTTCTTGGATCTTCTTCATTGGTCCTCAAAGACTAACTCTGAGGTTCTGGGAACCTGAGGCACGTCCACTCAGGTCAGGAGTGACTCCTTGAAATTTGGAGATGTGCTCTTCATGGCAGGGTCTGTTTCACCATCTGAGACTGCAGAGGGAGCTTGGGCCTAGGGGCCAGGCAGATTCCTCAAAACAAGACAAGCTGATGTGGAGAGCTCTTGACACAATGGTATCTCTTTAGAATGAATACTAATGTTGACAGCACTTATGGAATTAAACTAGATGGCGTGAATAATACATTACTTGCACCAATCAATGTTATGATGTTACAACTGGTAGAAAATAAACATTCAGAGTAAAAGCAGAGGAAGAAATTTCAAATGCAAGTACAATACAGCAATCGATCTTATATCTCTACTGGATCACAGTATGGGACAATATTGTTGCAACTCTGCCAAAATGATGTGGAATCGATTACAACATTTGCTGCCTCACTACCTGATTGTGTTCTACCAATGGTGTATCAGAGCAAGGACATTACAGAGATGAGGGTGATTGAAGGTAAATTACCGATGAATAGACCAGTGTTTCATGTAATTACGTGTGCTTATCAACAAGGACTCACTGTGATGCTAAGAAGTGCAAATTTTTATTTGCCTGTCTCTGCAATTAGCATAAAATTATATGCCATATGTTAAAATAAAGAACAGAAATAAAACAGATATAAAAGAATTATACAAAGAGAAGATCAGAAAACAGCCCAAATATGTATCATAAATTTTGGCAAATATGTATCAGGCCAAATACACATTCCAAATGGTCTTGACATTTATCTAAACATTAAGTAAAAATACTTTCAGAATACTATCTAAATACATACACACACAAATAAGGAGATGATAGATAGATAGATATAGAGACTATCTCTAGAATAAAACCCAAGAAATTATAATAGGTGTTACCTCTGGTGAGGGAACAGAGTAGGAGGGATTGGAAGTCAGGAATGGGGACAAAAATTACAGGATTGGGTTCTCTTTCAGGCTGGGAGCAAGGCTAGGCTATGGGATTCAGTGTTAATTGGCACCTGAAGGCACATAGAATTGATGGGAGGCTGGCTCTCTTTGTGTTCTGGGATTTAATTACCTAATCCAGTAAAAAACAAAAAGAAGGAGGTTAGAAGCAAAGGTCTCTCCTCTCCTCCCAGAGTGCTTCAGCTGCTGGCCATCAGTATGTTTTCCAGCAGACAAAACACTACTGTGTGCCTTCAAGGTTGGGAGAGGAGAAGATTTGGGGTGTCAAGGAGGGAAGAGGCTAAAGGTCCACCAGGGACCAAGGCACTTCAGCCCTCTCTCTCTCAACAGCAGGTCCCACTCCCTCTATAGAACCGGTCTGGGTTCTAGAAAGACTGTTTTGTCTTTCAGAGAAATCAAAACCTGGAACTTGTCCAGGACTGCCTCCAGAAACTATTGGACCTTGTGTTGAATTGTGTAGTAGAGATGAATCTTGTCCTGGGAAACAAAAATGCTGCAGCCACGGTTGTGGCCACTCCTGCCAAACTGCTGTAAAAGACATGAGTATAAGACAGAGAGTTGCTTATGGGAAGCATGGGTCCCTGCTGTAGCACAGTCGGGATCCCATCCGCCCCTCTGCTCACTGAAGTCTGGATGACACATAGAGAAAGCTGGTTGGTAGCAAAGAGCAGGAATTTCTGGAAAGTGTCATAATTACCATTGTGTTTTAGGAGGAAGCCTTCATTATCCATTTGGATGATCAATGAATCTTCAATTCATTCAGTGACCGTTCCCAAAAGTTATCTTTATTCTAATACCTTGGAGGAGAAAGGGCTTTCCTACTATCTTTTCCTGCCTGCTCTCTATTCCTGGAACCCCAGTATCACAGGATGAGGACCTAAAATAACTTTGGCTTCAGTGTTCAGTCTGGCAATTGTTTGAGGAATCATGGGGTAACTGCTTCCAAGATTACCCTTCTTCTGCATAAAATTATTTCTGTGGCATTAGCCAACCTGAGTTGCTATTTCTGTGTAAGATTCTAGCTCACTTACATTAGTACCTCCACCTCCAACAAGTATTTAACCCCAACCCATGGAATCTGTCTCTTTTCCATTATCCATCACCCCTCAAATCCTCTCTGTCCCCTATATCTTTAGCCCTTATATCAGATATTTATAGTCACAACAACAACGTATAACAAACTATACCAAAACTCATTGGTCTAAAATAACAATCATTCTCCCAGATCTGTGAATCAGCCAGGGGTCAACGATTCTAGGCTGGGCTCAACTGGGAAACTCTGCTGATCTGGGCTGGACTCATGAATCTAAGTTTGGCTGATTCAGGTGGGGTTGGCTGGGGGGACTTGGCTCCACCCTACCTATTTCATCCATCTCCTAATTCAAGGACCATTCCAGGCACTCAATACTTCCTGGAAATCTCACCACATTTCCCTAGAAAATTCATTTCCTACCTTCAGAGACTACTTCATACTTCTTCTCTTTCCTCAAATCTCCAGCTCACTCTAAACTCTGCCATGCAGGTCTCAGTGGCTATCTTATCACATCCTTCATTGAGAAAATAGTTGCAAGTCTGCAAAAATTCCCTATTTGTACCCATTGACTCTGCTTTATCCTCTGTAATAAAGGAAAAAATGATCACTCCTCCTATTTAAGTCAAACCCCTCCATTTACATTTTGGATAATACCCCTTCTTATCTAATCAAGTATTTCACTTCCATAATTATTACCTCCAATATCATAGATGTCTCCCTTGCTCCTGGATCAGTCCACAACTGCCATACAACTATGCCTTGACTCCATTCTTCAATCCAGCTTCCATCCACTCCACAGCTGAAATCCCAGCCACCCTGTGTGTCGGGACTTGCTTCTCTGCCTCCTCACCCCTGCCCATCCCCATTCATTCCTCCAGGAGCACATCTCCCACTTCCCTGTGATTGGCTTCAACTTCCACCTCCCCTTACTCCAGCCAAGCCTCCTCTGGTCTACCACACACTGGAATTTAGCTAATGCCACTTACGTAGCCTGAACGTCACCTCATACTGGAATCCTCTGAGCAGGGGACAAGGGACGGAATGTTAGCACACCCCAACATGAATGATCTCAGCAGCTAGTACAATTGCTGGGGGCTCTGTTTGGCCTCTGGTCTAGAGGATGATGCCCAAGGTAATGACAACTAAATTGTAGTCCTTCTATTCATAGTACCAGTAGTCTCTAATTCTTGATGAAGAAACCTAGAGAGATTAATTGTCAAGATCACATTGCCAATGTAGTAGTAGAACCTGCATTTAAATCCAGATATTCACGGCTACTAAACTCTTTTTCCTTATACTATATTACCTCCAACAATGAAAATGCAGGACATAGGTTTATCTGGGAATTTAATTCCAGTCAACCACTCTGCAAGTGTTGTACTCACCACTCTCCACCAATGAGAAGCACATGTAGTGTTGGGGCCTTAGGAATCGAAACTAAAGGGTTTCCTAACACTTGGTTAGTGACTTGTTCCAGGATCTCAGTTAACGTTTGGGAGACCATGAATTCAAAAGACTTGATTCAATTATACAGACTCTGGGCCAAGCTGATTGAACAGTCCCTAAAATCAAGCCTATGGGTCTTGGCTCCTCCTGTAACTTTGAGAGGTAAAGAGGGGACTGCTAAGGGAAGGTTATGAGAATAGCACTATATCCCCTGACAGTGGCTTGCAATGCCTCTGGAGTCTAAAGGCTACGTGATGCTACCTGGGCAGGCAGCTGCATTGCGTAAAATCTGTGTGTTGTAAAATCTGGCACACAAAGTGTCCAACAAATACCAGGTCCCTGTCTCCTCATCCCATTTCCCCTGTCATTCAAAGTGCCCTCCAGTCTTCAATAGTCTTGATTATTAGGCAGAAGAAGCTATTTTTCTTGACTCAGAGACTTGTCTGAAAATACATTATTACTCAATGGTAAACACAGGCCTAGGTCATCCAGAAAGGTCAGCTGCCTGTCAGGGCTTAAGCTTCCAAATACCCGTGTCTTGACCCAGGTTCCACATGCTGCTCAGCTCAGCAGGAGGAAGACAGAATAGCAGCCCATCTCTTGCATCTGTCTTGTCACCAATGGAGACTCCACTCAGCAACATGACATGAGGGGCTTCCTCCTCCTTGCAGCCCTCCCCACTCAGCACAGAGCTCAGGGCCTGCCCTCAAAACTCACAAGGTGATTGGCAAGTCCAGGCAGCAAAGGCGTGTTAGTATCAGGAAGAGGAACTAGATGGAAGGATGTCAGGGGCCCAGTGTGTACAAAGATGGGAAGAAGGGGAAGGGAGTAGGGAGGGCAGGGGATACAAGACATTCCACATAAGGAAGTGCAGGGGGACATCTCCAGTGCCACCTCTGCATCTGCTCCCAGGCTCTCCTCTTCTTTTCCGAAGCATCCCCCTCCAGCTGCACTTCACACTCTGCCCTGAGCCTCCTCTGCTCCTGCACTTGCTGTATTCACCATGATGCCTTCTAGATGCATAGAAATGCTCAATAATACCCAGAACACAGGTTCATTTCCTTTAAAGAAGAAGTATCCTCTCTTGTGTCCATGTGAAGGGAAAGCTGTCACATCAGTGCAGGTTTAAACTAACAGCTCTTCTTACAATTGAGAAAACTTGAGTCTCACGCAGAGAGAGGGCATGACTTACCCAAGGCCACACAGTGGTGACTCTCAGTTTTAGACCTGGTGCATTTAGTTGTAAGTAAGATTTCCTTTTTTAAATAATACTATCATCAATTCTGAAAACAGCAATGTTTATTGGGTGCTTGCTCTCTCCCAGGCATTGTGTTGAGTTCTGAATATAATTATCTCATTGAATTCTCACCCCAGCACTGAGGAGCAGGTACTATTCTTATCTTTATCTTACAGGGGAGGACACAGAG
>NW_025804402.1:0-9596 GCF_021613505.1 Equus quagga
CTCTGTGTCCTCCCCTGTAAGATAAAGATAAGAATAGTACCTGCTCCTCAGTGCTGGGGTGAGAATTCAATGAGATAATTATATTCAGAACTCAACACAATGCCTGGGAGAGAGCAAGCACCCAATAAACATTGCTGTTTTCAGAATTGATGATAGTATTATTTAAAAAAGGAAATCTTACTTACAACTAAATGCACCAGGTCTAAAACTGAGAGTCACCACTGTGTGGCCTTGGGTAAGTCATGCCCTCTCTCTGCGTGAGACTCAAGTTTTCTCAATTGTAAGAAGAGCTGTTAGTTTAAACCTGCACTGATGTGACAGCTTTCCCTTCACATGGACACAAGAGAGGATACTTCTTCTTTAAAGGAAATGAACCTGTGTTCTGGGTATTATTGAGCATTTCTATGCATCTAGAAGGCATCATGGTGAATACAGCAAGTGCAGGAGCAGAGGAGGCTCAGGGCAGAGTGTGAAGTGCAGCTGGAGGGGGATGCTTCGGAAAAGAAGAGGAGAGCCTGGGAGCAGATGCAGAGGTGGCACTGGAGATGTCCCCCTGCACTTCCTTATGTGGAATGTCTTGTATCCCCTGCCCTCCCTACTCCCTTCCCCTTCTTCCCATCTTTGTACACACTGGGCCCCTGACATCCTTCCATCTAGTTCCTCTTCCTGATACTAACACGCCTTTGCTGCCTGGACTTGCCAATCACCTTGTGAGTTTTGAGGGCAGGCCCTGAGCTCTGTGCTGAGTGGGGAGGGCTGCAAGGAGGAGGAAGCCCCTCATGTCATGTTGCTGAGTGGAGTCTCCATTGGTGACAAGACAGATGCAAGAGATGGGCTGCTATTCTGTCTTCCTCCTGCTGAGCTGAGCAGCATGTGGAACCTGGGTCAAGACACGGGTATTTGGAAGCTTAAGCCCTGACAGGCAGCTGACCTTTCTGGATGACCTAGGCCTGTGTTTACCATTGAGTAATAATGTATTTTCAGACAAGTCTCTGAGTCAAGAAAAATAGCTTCTTCTGCCTAATAATCAAGACTATTGAAGACTGGAGGGCACTTTGAATGACAGGGGAAATGGGATGAGGAGACAGGGACCTGGTATTTGTTGGACACTTTGTGTGCCAGATTTTACAACACACAGATTTTACGCAATGCAGCTGCCTGCCCAGGTAGCATCACGTAGCCTTTAGACTCCAGAGGCATTGCAAGCCACTGTCAGGGGATATAGTGCTATTCTCATAACCTTCCCTTAGCAGTCCCCTCTTTACCTCTCAAAGTTACAGGAGGAGCCAAGACCCATAGGCTTGATTTTAGGGACTGTTCAATCAGCTTGGCCCAGAGTCTGTATAATTGAATCAAGTCTTTTGAATTCATGGTCTCCCAAACGTTAACTGAGATCCTGGAACAAGTCACTAACCAAGTGTTAGGAAACCCTTTAGTTTCGATTCCTAAGGCCCCAACACTACATGTGCTTCTCATTGGTGGAGAGTGGTGAGTACAACACTTGCAGAGTGGTTGACTGGAATTAAATTCCCAGATAAACCTATGTCCTGCATTTTCATTGTTGGAGGTAATATAGTATAAGGAAAAAGAGTTTAGTAGCCGTGAATATCTGGATTTAAATGCAGGTTCTACTACTACATTGGCAATGTGATCTTGACAATTAATCTCTCTAGGTTTCTTCATCAAGAATTAGAGACTACTGGTACTATGAATAGAAGGACTACAATTTAGTTGTCATTACCTTGGGCATCATCCTCTAGACCAGAGGCCAAACAGAGCCCCCAGCAATTGTACTAGCTGCTGAGATCATTCATGTTGGGGTGTGCTAACATTCCGTCCCTTGTCCCCTGCTCAGAGGATTCCAGTATGAGGTGACGTTCAGGCTACGTAAGTGGCATTAGCTAAATTCCAGTGTGTGGTAGACCAGAGGAGGCTTGGCTGGAGTAAGGGGAGGTGGAAGTTGAAGCCAATCACAGGGAAGTGGGAGATGTGCTCCTGGAGGAATGAATGGGGATGGGCAGGGGTGAGGAGGCAGAGAAGCAAGTCCCGACACACAGGGTGGCTGGGATTTCAGCTGTGGAGTGGATGGAAGCTGGATTGAAGAATGGAGTCAAGGCATAGTTGTATGGCAGTTGTGGACTGATCCAGGAGCAAGGGAGACATCTATGATATTGGAGGTAATAATTATGGAAGTGAAATACTTGATTAGATAAGAAGGGGTATTATCCAAAATGTAAATGGAGGGGTTTGACTTAAATAGGAGGAGTGATCATTTTTTCCTTTATTACAGAGGATAAAGCAGAGTCAATGGGTACAAATAGGGAATTTTTGCAGACTTGCAACTATTTTCTCAATGAAGGATGTGATAAGATAGCCACTGAGACCTGCATGGCAGAGTTTAGAGTGAGCTGGAGATTTGAGGAAAGAGAAGAAGTATGAAGTAGTCTCTGAAGGTAGGAAATGAATTTTCTAGGGAAATGTGGTGAGATTTCCAGGAAGTATTGAGTGCCTGGAATGGTCCTTGAATTAGGAGATGGATGAAATAGGTAGGGTGGAGCCAAGTCCCCCCAGCCAACCCCACCTGAATCAGCCAAACTTAGATTCATGAGTCCAGCCCAGATCAGCAGAGTTTCCCAGTTGAGCCCAGCCTAGAATCGTTGACCCCTGGCTGATTCACAGATCTGGGAGAATGATTGTTATTTTAGACCAATGAGTTTTGGTATAGTTTGTTATACGTTGTTGTTGTGACTATAAATATCTGATATAAGGGCTAAAGATATAGGGGACAGAGAGGATTTGAGGGGTGATGGATAATGGAAAAGAGACAGATTCCATGGGTTGGGGTTAAATACTTGTTGGAGGTGGAGGTACTAATGTAAGTGAGCTAGAATCTTACACAGAAATAGCAACTCAGGTTGGCTAATGCCACAGAAATAATTTTATGCAGAAGAAGGGTAATCTTGGAAGCAGTTACCCCATGATTCCTCAAACAATTGCCAGACTGAACACTGAAGCCAAAGTTATTTTAGGTCCTCATCCTGTGATACTGGGGTTCCAGGAATAGAGAGCAGGCAGGAAAAGATAGTAGGAAAGCCCTTTCTCCTCCAAGGTATTAGAATAAAGATAACTTTTGGGAACGGTCACTGAATGAATTGAAGATTCATTGATCATCCAAATGGATAATGAAGGCTTCCTCCTAAAACACAATGGTAATTATGACACTTTCCAGAAATTCCTGCTCTTTGCTACCAACCAGCTTTCTCTATGTGTCATCCAGACTTCAGTGAGCAGAGGGGCGGATGGGATCCCGACTGTGCTACAGCAGGGACCCATGCTTCCCATAAGCAACTCTCTGTCTTATACTCATGTCTTTTACAGCAGTTTGGCAGGAGTGGCCACAACCGTGGCTGCAGCATTTTTGTTTCCCAGGACAAGATTCATCTCTACTACACAATTCAACACAAGGTCCAATAGTTTCTGGAGGCAGTCCTGGACAAGTTCCAGGTTTTGATTTCTCTGAAAGACAAAACAGTCTTTCTAGAACCCAGACCGGTTCTATAGAGGGAGTGGGACCTGCTGTTGAGAGAGAGAGGGCTGAAGTGCCTTGGTCCCTGGTGGACCTTTAGCCTCTTCCCTCCTTGACACCCCAAATCTTCTCCTCTCCCAACCTTGAAGGCACACAGTAGTGTTTTGTCTGCTGGAAAACATACTGATGGCCAGCAGCTGAAGCACTCTGGGAGGAGAGGAGAGACCTTTGCTTCTAACCTCCTTCTTTTTGTTTTTTACTGGATTAGGTAATTAAATCCCAGAACACAAAGAGAGCCAGCCTCCCATCAATTCTATGTGCCTTCAGGTGCCAATTAACACTGAATCCCATAGCCTAGCCTTGCTCCCAGCCTGAAAGAGAACCCAATCCTGTAATTTTTGTCCCCATTCCTGACTTCCAATCCCTCCTACTCTGTTCCCTCACCAGAGGTAACACCTATTATAATTTCTTGGGTTTTATTCTAGAGATAGTCTCTATATCTATCTATCTATCATCTCCTTATTTGTGTGTGTATGTATTTAGATAGTATTCTGAAAGTATTTTTACTTAATGTTTAGATAAATGTCAAGACCATTTGGAATGTGTATTTGGCCTGATACATATTTGCCAAAATTTATGATACATATTTGGGCTGTTTTCTGATCTTCTCTTTGTATAATTCTTTTATATCTGTTTTATTTCTGTTCTTTATTTTAACATATGGCATATAATTTTATGCTAATTGCAGAGACAGGCAAATAAAAATTTGCACTTCTTAGCATCACAGTGAGTCCTTGTTGATAAGCACACGTAATTACATGAAACACTGGTCTATTCATCGGTAATTTACCTTCAATCACCCTCATCTCTGTAATGTCCTTGCTCTGATACACCATTGGTAGAACACAATCAGGTAGTGAGGCAGCAAATGTTGTAATCGATTCCACATCATTTTGGCAGAGTTGCAACAATATTGTCCCATACTGTGATCCAGTAGAGATATAAGATCGATTGCTGTATTGTACTTGCATTTGAAATTTCTTCCTCTGCTTTTACTCTGAATGTTTATTTTCTACCAGTTGTAACATCATAACATTGATTGGTGCAAGTAATGTATTATTCACGCCATCTAGTTTAATTCCATAAGTGCTGTCAACATTAGTATTCATTCTAAAGAGATACCATTGTGTCAAGAGCTCTCCACATCAGCTTGTCTTGTTTTGAGGAATCTGCCTGGCCCCTAGGCCCAAGCTCCCTCTGCAGTCTCAGATGGTGAAACAGACCCTGCCATGAAGAGCACATCTCCAAATTTCAAGGAGTCACTCCTGACCTGAGTGGACGTGCCTCAGGTTCCCAGAACCTCAGAGTTAGTCTTTGAGGACCAATGAAGAAGATCCAAGAAGCTGGTTAGGCCCCACAGGGACTTCTGGCAAAATGTATGCAGAGCTCTGGATGAATGTGTGCTGTGCTTGGTTGGCTACTTAGCTGTTATTAGGAGGTTCTCTACCTGATTCTGACCCTGGACCTCTCTGGGCCTTTGTTTCCTCATATGTAAAATGGAGCCCTTGGATCCAGGGAAATGACGTTTATTTTCCAGTGTCAACTCCAACCATAGAGATGGCTGTCTGATGCTGTGTTGAGAAGGCTGGGAAGCCTTGTCCAGGCTCCCAGGGAAAGAATGCTAGGATTGATTAGCAATGTCTGAGAGTGTAAGAAGAGGGGCTGGTGGGATGTCTGCGATATACTCGCAGACCCTGGACAAAATCAGTATGATCCCTCCTGTCTGTTAGCTGTTGTTAGTTTATGGTGAGGTGGTTGAAGACTTCTTGTCCCCACTCACAGCAGTTTGGTCACTCATCATATCTGTTGATTTCTTACTACATTTAAAGCACAGAGGAAAGTTATTCAGAAAATACAAAGACGTAAGAGAGGGTCATTACCTTCAAGAAGCTTAGAGTCTAACAATGAAGATAAGACTTACGTTTAAAGTACTAGAAACAAAGCCATTTGTGAGAAGTGTCCCAAAAGAAGTACATCCAAAGGACTAAAGGGACTCAGAGGAGAGAAGACATTTCCTCCAATGTGATTAATTAGAAAAGGTGAGTCTTGAGGTACAGGGAGTTTTTTTTAAGGCAGAATTGAGGAGGGTAGTAGAGTGTTGTGAGAAGATACAAAAATTACTAGCAAAAGTTACAAGGCGAAAATGCAACAGAGCAGGAATAGGGAGAAGTGAATGGGGCATGTAGGGTACCAAATTTAAAGAGCTGAGTGCACAATCCTGAGAGTGAACACCCTCCATTTTGCACCCTAGTCACCTCATCTCGTCACTCCACACCCTGAAATAAAGGAATCCACGAGGAATGGCCAACGGAAGGCTGGATAAATACTAGGGAAGAGTCGGAAGTTGAGCTGGAAATGTCAGCAGGATGTAAAGTTACAGCAGGTGGATCTTGAGGACCTAAGGAGTGTGGATTTCATTTGGGAGGCCACGAGAAGGATATGGTTGCAGTTTACTTGTGAAAATTATTCTGATAGGAGAGCAGAGAATAGACCAGGTTCCAACAAGCAAGCAAAGTTCAGAAGGAAGAAAGGGGCAGGGAGAGCTGCTGGAGAGTGATTTTGTGGGTCCAAGCAAGGTAATCAGGGCCGGAAATAGACTGTGGCTGTGGGGGTGGAGAGGGAGGAACACATGCAAGAGGCAATTACAAAGAATAGATGGAATTGGGCAACCAGTTTAATGTAGGGGAAGGAGAGCGAAGAAGGGAGAGGAGTAAAGATTGAATGCAATAGTCTTAAGGGAGAGGAATCCAGGAGAGAAGAAAGTTTGAGGATTGATGAAGTGGGAAACAATGGCGGATGCTGCAGAAGATAAAGACTTTGGCTCCTGAGGAGAGTCAAGAGATTTGTCAACAGGACCCGGAAGAGAAGTTTCAGGAGAGGGCTGGGGGCAGGAATGACCAAAGTTAGTCTTCAGGCGGTTCAGGAATGAGTCATGGGGAAGTAAGGGCAGAGAATTCAGTTTAGTCCGTTAAGAACGTTGGTGGTGAAAAAAAAAAAAAAGAGATAGAGGTGATTTGTATTTCACATGATTAAGAAGATATCTCTAAGCAGTCCAACGTGTTTGTAGCAAGAGACAAACAAGCTGGTGGAGAGGTAGATGCAGGGGTGAGGGAGGGTGGCTGAAGAAGGGGCAAAGGGGGAAGGGTGGAGAGTTCAGAAGGAGGAGTGACCCAGGGAAAGGGGCGGAGAAAGTGGAGACAGAAGAAGAGAGATTATGCAGTCAAGGTGTTTTCTTGCAATGGCTCCTTGACTAGAATATCTTTTCTTCTTGCTTTCCCTCCTGCCCCTGCACACACTGTTCCCTGATAATCCTACTTTCTGGCTTCCTCATATAAGAAGACGGGGCTGCCTTCTGCTGGACTCAACTCACCCAAACGTTGGAAGGGTCTCACTGCAGCCTGAAGCTCCTGTACCTCTAAGCTGAGGGTGATGAGGGTCGCAAGGAGGAGGAGGCCTCCCAACTTCATGTTGCTGTTGGAAGTCTTTGGTATAAAAGCAGCAGGGCTGAGAAGAGAGGAAATTTATGTGCTTCCACTCACGGAGCTGCAATGCAAGGCCAGGGTGGGAGCGACTGTGGACTGTGGGAGCCTCAGCCCTGCCCTGAAACTGATATTTCAGGACAATGCACACGGCACACCGTGTGTACACTGGGTAATCACATTGTTACCTAAACAAGTCTCCAAGCCAAGGGAACACCTGACCAATAAATTAGACTCTTAAACTAGGAAAACCTTGATTGACTGAGAAAGGAGGTAGGGATAGGCACTAACTCTTATTCTGTAATTTCATTCATTCACTCATTTTTCAAAGTAAGTGACAAATGTCTTTTCTGGCATGAGCTAGGCATGAGAAATATATCCTTACAGAAATTACAATTTAGGGACTAGGTGCTGGCTGGCGAGGGAACATTCGGCTCTCTCACTTCTCCCCTCCCTGCTCTGGGCCCCAGCACCTCTGGTACTGGGGGCAGGGAGAGGCAGGAGGAGAGCCAGCAGGGGTGCTCCGAAGTCACCTGCTGGTGGTGAGGAGGTGACCTTGGTCTCCTTCTGGCTGGTCTGATTATCTCTGCTGCTGGGCACCTAGCAGGTGCCGTGGTCTTTGCCTACAGGACACATGTAGGTTTCTGGGGATAGTGTGGCATTTTGTCTTGTCCATGTTCATTTCTGAGAACCCAAGCTCCTGATAAACACATTAAGCTCTTCCAGGATGTCTGTCTTCTTGCAGCACTGGGGTGGGAGTGGGGCGGGGCTGCAGTAACCAACCAGCTGGGGAGTAAGATTTTATTTCCCCTTTCTTGTAGGCATTTCTCATGTAGATGAGTGCTTTTCTGAATCACACACTTCCTTTGGTTTTTTGGAGGAATACGCCTTCTTCCCTCCCCAATGACAGCGGAGATGGGGGTGGCATGTATAACTTTTGGCCATGTACACTGCGGCACATTTGATGTCTTCCTTCATGTGTGGTAAGGATGACTAGGCTGGTTGGTAATGGCAAGACCAGTTAGCCACCTCTTAATCAGGCCCTGGGGAGATGGTTGACTTCTCTTTAGAAAGTGGGGGACTTGAAGTTTGAGCAGGGACCCTGGTTCCTAATTCTGGGGTTACAGAAAGAGACTCTCCAGTTATACTTAATTTGTCACAATCCCTGAAATGCCACCATTTGGAGGTCCTTTGGGCAAACAACTGACCTCATACAATACTAACACCCCTAGGTGTGTTAAGGGGTACTGTTGTAGGTTATTTATAAAGCAGTTTTGCAAACTGTGTTAACTCAATCCTGCTTATATCAAAGCTGAGAGTGGTTGGTATCTAATTTCTGTAACAGAGGTCAGAGACAGAGAGAAACTTTTAGAGGTCCTAAACACTAAAAAGATTATTGTGATATTCTCCATGTGTAATTCCAAACTTTCATAAGTTTTAAATCTGCTAGGGCCCGCCCCTGTGGCCTGGTGGTTAAGTCTGGTGTACTCTGCTTCAGTGGCCTGGATTTGGTTACCAGGCTCAGACCTACACCACTCGTCAGTTGCCATGCTGTGGTGGCAGCTCACAGACAAAAAGAGGAAGTTTGGCAACAGATATCAGCTCAGGCTGAATCTTCCTAAGCAAAAAAGAAAAGACAAGAAAAGAAAAAAGCTAAATATTTTTTGAAATTGCACAAACTCACAGCATGTTGAAATTCAGTTCATTCTTTGTCGATGTCCTCTTTTCTCATCTTATTTTGGGTCCCTGTTCTGCTGGAGCCCTCAGCACGTGCTTAGTTTGTCCTTTGGGTTACTCAGGGCTGAGTGGGGCCTTTAGAGCCCTGGCAATGGGGCCCAGCCGCTCCCAGCTCCTCCCTTGCTCCTCACCTCGGGTCCCCAACCACCCAGGCACTCCAGGCTGCTCTATTGCTGCCCCTCGTCAAGGACTTCATGCTTCTCAGCTGCAGTTCAGGCTGTTGCTTAAACTTGGAATCCCTTTTCCCTTTCTTTCTCTGCCCTATGTAACAAGGCTCAGTGCCAATGTCACCTCTGAAACTTTCCTCAACCCCTATCCCTGGGAGCTTTAACTGTGTTTTGTTCTTGTCATAGCACTGAACACAATATATTGTAATTAATTCTTTTATTTATTTATTTCTTTATTGAGGTCACATTGGTTTATAACATTCCTGCTCCCACTGAGAGCCTTTGCAAGGTGAGGGGCTCATTCTCAGCAATGACGAGTGAATAATCAGCTGCTCCAAATACCAGCTCTGCAGCTCCCTGTGCTCTGAGTCTAGAGCGTGTGTCCAAGGTTGAGGTGACTGGCAGGGACCGCAGGGTAAGATCTGGCACCAGGAACATGTTAAGCGTGTGTCCTCCCACCTAGACCTCTCTGTGCTGAACCAGACCTAGAGATGTAGCAGGAAGAGTCTGAGCTCAGGAGCCCGACCCCTGGGTCAGATCCCGACTC
Source organism: Equus quagga (assembly GCF_021613505.1). Taxonomy (NCBI): domain Eukaryota; kingdom Metazoa; phylum Chordata; class Mammalia; order Perissodactyla; family Equidae; genus Equus; species Equus quagga. Next base: position 9,517 of record NW_025804402.1, read on the forward strand.
CAAGATAGTAGCTGTGGGACTCTGGACAAGTCACTGAACCTTGTGAGGCTCTGTGTCCTCCCCTGTAAGATAAAGATAAG
>NW_025804403.1:0-1037 GCF_021613505.1 Equus quagga
CTGACCCCGTCCCATCCTCAGCCCCACCGTCCTGCCTTGTCCTGGCCCACTACGACGACAAGGGTCATGGCGGCTGCGATGCCCGGGAGAAGGACTAGGGCCTTGAAGGCCTTCCTCCTCGGGGACCACACATCGCGCCACCCAGACCTTCCAAAGCCCACTGGCTCCCTCCTCACACTCACTCACCCTTAAACTCCCAAGAGGACTCATCTCCAGACCTACCGACAGTCTCAGCCAACAAAACAGAACCCACACGACTTAAGACACGACCTGCACAGCTCAGCGCCCAGAAGGTTATGCAGCCCCAACGCTGACAGCCGATACGAAGGCACAGCACTGGGCATGCGCACTGCGTCCCGCGTGTGCTTGGCGGGCTGGATTCCCCGCCCAGTCGCCAGGGCCCCACTGAGGACTCCGGAGTCCGTGCTCTGTCGGCAGTCCCGGCTGCCCCCCGGACCCCCCCCCCCTTCCCCGGGGGCCCCCCCCCCCCCCCCCCCCCGCGGCCCACCGTCCTCCCTCGTCCCGTCCCGGCACCGCCACAACAAAGGTCATGGCAGCTGCGATCGATGCCTGTGAGGACAAGGACGACGACCTCGAGGACCTTCCTCCTCCGGGCCAGGAACCATGCCGCCCCGACCTGCCGAAGCCCGCTGGCTCCCTCCTCACACTCACTCACGGTTAGACTCCTGGAAGGACTGCTCCGCGGACCTACCGACTGAGCCTCAGCCAAGAGAAAAAGAAGCACGACCACAAGACGAACCTGCACAGCCCGGCGCCCCGACCGTTACGCACCCCGGACGCTGAGGGCTGCTGGGAAAGCGTGGCACCGGGCATGCGCGTTGCGTCCGCCTGTGCCCGGCGGGCTGGGTTCTCCGACCCTCACCCGGGCCCCCCTGAGGACTCTCGAGTCTGTCCTCTATGAACAGTTCCTGGTGCCCCAAAGGACACAGATACCTCCAGTAACGCCCCCACGACTCACCCCCTCTCCACCTGACCCCGTCCCATCCTCAGCCCCACCGTCCTGCCTTGTCCTGGCC
>NW_025804404.1:0-1037 GCF_021613505.1 Equus quagga
GGCCAGGACAAGGCAGGACGGTGGGGCTGAGGATGGGACGGGGTCAGGTGGAGAGGGGGTGAGTCGTGGGGGCGTTACTGGAGGTATCTGTGTCCTTTGGGGCACCAGGAACTGTTCATAGAGGACAGACTCGAGAGTCCTCAGGGGGGCCCGGGTGAGGGTCGGAGAACCCAGCCCGCCGGGCACAGGCGGACGCAACGCGCATGCCCGGTGCCACGCTTTCCCAGCAGCCCTCAGCGTCCGGGGTGCGTAACGGTCGGGGCGCCGGGCTGTGCAGGTTCGTCTTGTGGTCGTGCTTCTTTTTCTCTTGGCTGAGGCTCAGTCGGTAGGTCCGCGGAGCAGTCCTTCCAGGAGTCTAACCGTGAGTGAGTGTGAGGAGGGAGCCAGCGGGCTTCGGCAGGTCGGGGCGGCATGGTTCCTGGCCCGGAGGAGGAAGGTCCTCGAGGTCGTCGTCCTTGTCCTCACAGGCATCGATCGCAGCTGCCATGACCTTTGTTGTGGCGGTGCCGGGACGGGACGAGGGAGGACGGTGGGCCGCGGGGGGGGGGGGGGGGGGGGGCCCCCGGGGAAGGGGGGGGGGGTCCGGGGGGCAGCCGGGACTGCCGACAGAGCACGGACTCCGGAGTCCTCAGTGGGGCCCTGGCGACTGGGCGGGGAATCCAGCCCGCCAAGCACACGCGGGACGCAGTGCGCATGCCCAGTGCTGTGCCTTCGTATCGGCTGTCAGCGTTGGGGCTGCATAACCTTCTGGGCGCTGAGCTGTGCAGGTCGTGTCTTAAGTCGTGTGGGTTCTGTTTTGTTGGCTGAGACTGTCGGTAGGTCTGGAGATGAGTCCTCTTGGGAGTTTAAGGGTGAGTGAGTGTGAGGAGGGAGCCAGTGGGCTTTGGAAGGTCTGGGTGGCGCGATGTGTGGTCCCCGAGGAGGAAGGCCTTCAAGGCCCTAGTCCTTCTCCCGGGCATCGCAGCCGCCATGACCCTTGTCGTCGTAGTGGGCCAGGACAAGGCAGGACGGTGGGGCTGAGGATGGGACGGGGTCAG
>NW_025804405.1:0-7844 GCF_021613505.1 Equus quagga
CCCTGGGCCCAAGAGAAAGTGTGGCTGGAAGGGGCGACCAATCAGAACTGGACTCAGCCCTAACCTTGCAAACTCTGCACCTTCTGCCTTTAAAAGACCAGCCACCCCAAGACCGGAGGGGGTGGTCACCTATCAACTTGTGGGTTAGGGTGTAATTCCCAGGGTTTGCAACCCTTTTTAATAAGGCCTCTTTTGTCTTTAAAATCCCATTTTTGCCTTGTAAAGCTGTTCATTTCGGTTAACATCTCTGGTTGACGAGGATGGGACGTGAAGCAGCCGTCTGATCTCCTCCTGGGGGACAAGTGGACACTGCATGCCGGCACAACCCAGAGCCCCTTGACTGCTCCTCTGCATCTCCAATGGCCTCAGAGGGACGATCGAGGTAGGCCCTTTCGCATCCTCGACCTCCCATGCTTTGGTAGAGGGCTAGAGACTCTTTAAGGAGGGGAAGCCCTCATAAGGTTCAGCTGCAGCTGCTTTACAGGGACGTTTCTCCAATACAGGGGGTTTCTACCTTCAGGATGGGTGCCTTTTATTCTAAAGATTGTTCTAAGGAAGCAGCGAATGGCCAGCTGCCTGCCACCACTCCTGTGGCTTTTATGTACAAAAATTATGGACCAAATACTTGCACGTTCCTTATTATCTGGGTCCAATCAGTAGAGATGATCTAAGATTACATTGGCCACAATGGGGCTCCTTTGATATTTCCAAATTGGTTTATTCGTGCGCTCAATTGGAAAAAAGAGGATATCGCTCCTCTCAAAAGCAATGGGAAGCCTTTTTTAATTGGTACCTACAAGCTTCCAAAGGGGAAACGGATCTGTTCTTGCTTCCCTAAAAGTAAAGCATTCTAAAGTAGAAGAAAGACTTAAATCTAGGAGAAGCTTCAAATTCCAGCGACCGGACAGAATCAGAGAATCTAAAAGCCCTCCCGTTTCTTCTCCTCCCCCCACTTCTTCTCCTACCTCTTCTCCCACCACCACCTCTTGCCCCCCACCACTTTACCCTGTCAGAACTTCCTTTTTTCTCCTCCCCCGAAATTCTGCCGCCGTTCTCCCTGACTAAGCCTTCCACGCTTTCCGCACCCGCTTCTCTGATAACTCCCTTCAGAGTAGAAATTCATGGACTGGCTCCTGAAAACTGGGTTCTAAACTTTAACCCCTGGTCAAAAATGGAACTTTTGAGTTCATGTAAGGAGTTCCCAAACCCGAAGGAAAACTCCCAAGAATTTCAGAGGCACCTTACTCCGACCGTTGGTGTTTACAGCCCTGACTCCCAAACCCTTACCACTTGATCCGCATGCTGGTAGGACCCATTCAGGCCCAGGAATGGACAACGAAGGCCACTGGGAGGATCCTCCACAGAGCCTGGGCTTCCTTATAATGAGGCTTTTGAAAAGGCAAATAAAATTGCTGCCAATTTAATAACAACTGTGGCCTCCTCAGACAAATTGGAAACCAATTCAAAGATACACACAGAAAAGGGATGAATCAGTCCTTAAATTTTATGATCACTTTGAGAAAATCTTCTCTCAGAAGTCAGGCATACAAAAATTGTGTGCATAAATTAGTAAATTACTTAATTCCATGTTTTTGGATGGACTAGCCAATCCAGTTTCAAGCCTAGTCAAACGGCATGACCCTGATTGGGCAGCCAGGAACTCCAATACCCTGGCAGCCACGGCAAATCGTCCAGCCAAAACTTTAGAGAAGGACAAAGAACATCGAGCCACCAGGCTCTTGGCATGCCAGGAAAAAATGGCCAAATTGATGGCCTTGCAATCGTCTCAGCTGAACCAGGTCTCTAGGCCCCCCTTCAGATAAGACTTGGTACTTTTGTAAGAAGCCAGGACACTTCAAAAAGGGTTGTTTTGAATACAAAAAAATGGCTTCAGAATATATCTATAAAAATGGCTTCAGAATAATCCACAGTCCCAAAGGCCACCCACCCAAAAGACCCATTGTCTCCACCTAGAGTAGTGCTGCTCTGGGAAACAACAAGGGGTCTATCCCCTCCTAAGAGCAGGACAGCCATTTGACTATAGAAGGACAGCCATTGATGGCTCTAATTGAGACTGGAGCCACTTACTCTGTCCTCAACCCCAACCAGTTTTCTAGGCCCCTTCCCCAGAGTACAGACATTTAACATGGGTGGGGTATCAAATCAGGTGCTCACAGTGCCTATGTCTCAACCCCTCTGTTTCCAGTTAGGCCCTCTTCAAGGGTGCCACCCTGTCTTGTCAGTCCCTTCTTCCCAGGCTCAGCTCCTAGGGTGTGACTTCCTTCAGGCCACTCAAGCCCATATCTCTTTTAAGTGTAAATGGGAACTACTCTTGGACATCCCATCCTCCCCACTCTCAGACAAACCTTCTATGTCCTCGCGGCTCATCCCTGTTTGTTCCCTGACTGCACCTTCTACCAATAGTCTCACTGATTTGTCCAGCCTTCCCAGTCAACTTTGGGCTTCCTCTTCCACTGATGTAGGCCGTATAATCTCTGCTGCTCCTATAACCATAAGCGCAGATCCCTCCAAGCCTCTCCCAAACATCAAGCAATATTCCTTTAAGTCCCGCTGCCACCTGAGGAATGAGGCCTATTGTTCAGGATTTCACAGAAAGAGGGCTCATTGTACCCACTGCTAGTCCCTGTAATGCACCAATCCTACCTGTTAAAAAACCAAATGGTAGAGGATGGTGTTTTGCCCAAGACCTATGTGCTATTAACAACACTGTAACACCACGTCCAGTAGCCCCTGATCCCCACACCTTGCTCCCTCCTATTTCCTCTGATACCCTGTTCTTTTAGGCTATTGATCTCGGCAGTGCATTTTTCAGCATTCCAGTAGCTAAAGAAAGCCAATATCTGTTTGCCTTTACATGGGACAAGTGCTAATATACCTGGACTGTCCTTCCTCAGGGGTATACAAACAGCCCCACTTATTTTTCTCAGGTCTTACATTTGGGTCTTCAATCCCTGTCTTCCCCAGAAGCTCTACTGTCCTTCAATATATAGATGATCTTGTACTTTGCTTTAACTCAATCCTCTTTGTTTCTGACACCCTATACCTCTTACATCAGCTGGCAGAAAAGGGACATAAAGTCTCCAAAGACAAGCTACAACTTTGTTCCCCCACGGTCAAACTCTTGAGGCACAAGCTAACGCCAGATGGACTTCAGATAGACCCAGCCCGTATCCAAGGGATATCTCATTTTCCCGTCCCCACCACCAAACGCCAGCTATGCAGCTTCTTAGGTCTAATAGGCTATTGCAGGACTTGGATCCCTAATTTCTCATTGATCACTCAACCCCTTTACTCACTCTTAACAAAGGAAACTGCTGAACCTTTGCCTTGGACCCCAGAGGCACAACACGCCTCTGACAGTCTCAAACAACAGGTGATCTCACCCTCAACTCTTGGTCATCCCAATTATCATCTTCCCTTTTTCTTTTTTGTCCATGAGACACAAGGAAATGCCTTGGGGGTGCTAGTCTAACAACATGGAGGACAGAAATGATCTATCAGTTATTACAGCTCTCAGCTTGACTCAGTTGCAAGAGGTCTACTGTCCTGTCTTCGAGCACTAGCTGCCTCTTCAGCCTTTCTCTCTGCAACTGAAAAAGCGTTCTTGACTCCTCCTTAATAGTCTTCATCCCACGTGTGGTCAAAACACTTCTGGATTCTCATCACACCCCCATCTCTCTGCTAGCCAGCCAGCCACCTTTGAACGGGGAGTTCCTTTCTTCCTGTCACATTTCATTAGCTCAAGGTGGCCCTCTGAATCCGGCCACTCTTATGCCCCTTCCAGAGGGGGAAACAGAAAACCATGACCACATTGTTGTCACTGCCTTACTCCTAACCGCCTGACCAGACTTACAGGAGACCCCTCTCAAAAACCCTGACTACGTCTGGTTCATGGACAGCTCTTACCTCTGAGGACCAGACAGGACACTCCACAGAGGCTATGCTGTGGTCTTCCTGGAGGAAATTATCAAGTCCGGACCGTTACCCCAGGTCCACTCGGCTCAACAGGCAGAACTGCATGGCCTCACTCAGGCTTGCATCCCAGCCTTGGGTAAAACCCTAACTGTGTATACAGATAGCAGGTATGCCTGTGGGGTAGCCCACGACTTTGGTATGCTTTGGAAACAACGTGGTTTCCTAACCTCTATTTGGCAAACCCACCAAAAACAAGCATATATATTCTTGACCTTATTGACTCTACCCTCTTGCCTAAGGCTTTAGCAATTGTTAAAACCCCAACCTACCAAACCACCTCTACCTTAGAAGGCAAAGGCAATTACCTTGCCGACATGGCAGCCAAACTGGTGGCATCCTCACAGTCCTCCCCAGTTCTTTATGCTCACCTAACAGAAAAAGGAGAACTTACTTCTTTGGACGCTATACGTGAAGCACAACGGGCCATGTCATCTAAAGAAAGGGGGAAATGGATCAGGCAAGGCTACCAGATGGACCCTAGGGGTAAATCTATTTTGGTGGGCCCTAATTCTAAACCAGTGCTCCTGCAAAGCATGCAGAGACCACTCTGCACTATATGCACAGTCTAACACATCAGAATACTGGCAAAATGGTCTCTTGGGCCAGACATTATTTTTGGAAACCTCCCCTACAACAGACCATAAGATACATCAGAAGTGCACTGTATGTCCGCAGTATAATCCAGGAAAATGCCTACACACAGCAGCAGGCCATTTTCCCTTACCTTAACGCTCTTTTGAAATCTGGCAACTGGACTTCGTCTAACTCCTCCCTTTTATGGGGTACAAACATATACTAGCTATGATTTGCATGTTCTCACATTGGACCGAGGCATTTCCTTGCTGTCAGGCAACAGCAGAGGTGGTAGCAAAAATTTTATTGGAAAAAATTATTCCCAGGTGGGGGCTCCTCAAAGAATTACATAGTGATCGGGGAACCTATTTCATGGGACTCATTGTTAAAGAAATATGTACGATCTGGCCAATCTACCAACATTTCCATTGTGCCGATCATCCCCAGTCTTCCGGGTTAGTTGAAAGGACCAACAGCATCATCAAAGCCCAAATGGCTAAACTCATGACCACCTTTGGTCTCGCCTGGCCTCAGGCCTCGCCTCTGGTTCTTCTTAACCTCAGATTACTCCCAAAGGAAAATATCATTTGTCCCCTTTTGAAATTATCACAGGAGGGCCTATGAGACTGATTGAGAGCCTGTATTCACCCTCCCTCCTGAAAGGGGAGATACAACATTATTGCAAGAACCTAATACAAAATATTACTGAAAGAGCTAGATTAGTCAAAGATTCTCTTTATGGTGAGCTCCCAGGAGATGAAGATCTAGAAAACCCAAATGAACCAGGAGACTTGATCTACTGGAAAAGACATCAGCTTAAGGACTCATTACAGCCCTGATGGAAGGGGCCCTACCAGGTACTGCTGACTAATCCATGTGCTCCCAAATTAGAAGGTAGTGACCCATGGATCCACGTTTCTCATTTTAAAAAGGTGCCAGGATCCCCACTCCAGTGAGAATCAACCCCCTTATCCGACACCTGGCCCTGACTCTCCCATGCCAAGATCCCTGCCACAGACCTGCCATTGGAGCAGAAGCAGACGACATCTGAAGGAGACAGCTTACCCAAGATTCTGGACCAGGCCTATAACCCCCAATCCTCATGACCCCCATACAAAAAAACAGCTTCACCTGTTCATACCGCTCTTCCTATTGCTTTTCATTCCAGCTGTTGTTCTCATCTTCTTGTGCCCTCCTGGTACTACCTTTCTTCACTGTTTTCCAAGGTCGGCTTGATGATGCTATTTGTCTTACTGTTGCTCTTAGTCATTCAAGATTACTTTAGAAACAATCCTGATACTGTAGACAGGCTACAGCAGGATCTGTCTTTACTAGAACAAGAGCTCCCCAAGATCGTTCGGGACCTCTGGTATCTTCCTTGGTTCGAATTCCTTAATGATGGCCTCCCTTAAAGTGGCATTCTTGATTACCCTTTTCACCTGCATTTGCTCTAGACTTCTGACTCCCTCTCTAACCCCCATCTCTCCCCCACCACACTTGTCTTTCATCCATCCTTACCTTCCTACTATATAGAACATTGCTTTCAAGATTAATCTCTCCTCCTGCTGGATCTGTATACATCGAAATCATTCCCTAGAAGACCCCAAAATGGTACCCTTGTTGCTCTCCACCTTGCTTAAGGTCTCTGGCAAATATACTGGGTTTGATTATGCAGCTTATACAATCACACATGACAGTGGTTAGGGACCAAGGCCACGAATGGAAGACAGATATGCCAATTGGAATCTGGCTGACCCTGCTGCTTCCCACCCTGAGGTTTTAGGCCAAGAACATACTTTACCTTATAAAGCTTCATTATGCCTTTGCAATGTATATGGCTGTGGGCTACTCCTGGGTTTTCTCAACCATACCTTGCTTTGTAATAACACCATTGAATACAACGCCACAGAACGTATCTTTATTCCTGTAAACAATCAGACCAACTATGAAGTCACTGAATTGGATTCAATTGTTACCCTTCTTTGGGGAAACGTTAATGAATGCTCCTGGATGCCTGAGCTATTAACCTTTACAGCTGCAAATAATAATGGAAGCTGGGGACTATACCAACACTCAGGAATCCCCTGGCTGATGGTCAATTCAACCAAAGTCTCCTATATAACCTTACAACTCCACCACCATGTTACATTCCCCAAACCTTCTCACCCTTCTATATATGCCCACCTAAAAACCTTTCTGGATAATTGACCCATGGCAACCTTAGGACCCCACTATTCTTCTTGCTTCTGTCGAAATTAATACTACTCACACAAAGGTTTGGGCCCAAGGATTGACCACAGCCATATCTCTACGGGGATCAGGTTATTTCTTTCTATGTGGCACTAACATTTACACAGTTCTTCCAAAGAGATGGAGGGGGAACTGTCATCTCACTGCTCCCCAAAGCATGGACCCTTGGACCCTCAGCCTGCATCCCTAATTTGGGATCTTTTCTCTCCATGGCCCTAACTAAATAGCGACGTAACAAGAGAAAGAAAGACCTTAAATTTGGAAATCTTGTCCACATCTAACCCAATCATAGATAGAAGCAGCCTAGGATACACCCTCTGCAAGGTACTCTTTTGGTTCAAAGGCATCCCAGAATGGGAAAAATCAACAAGAAATATTTCTATTTTGGTTCAGCAATCTTGGAAGGCCACCAGCTCTGCTATAGCCCATCGACAAGCAATGACAGACTCTCTAGCTGAGGCAGCCCTCCAGAACTGCAGAGCCCTTGACACACGCATAGCTGAAGCAGGTAGGACTTGTGCCCTGTTAGGAGAAGACTGCTGTCACTTTTACGTAAATGCCTCAGGCCAAGTTACCCAGGATCTAGAAACACTTAGAAGGAACATTAAAATACTGGGAACAACTGAACCAGACCCCTGGAACGGATGGGAATGTTAGGAGATCTTTTCAGTTGGCTTCCCGAGGGAATAGGCTTGTCTTACGATCAGGCCTCCAAGTTGTTATGATTCTTATGATCCTAGGACTCAGCATTTGGCTCCTCTTTAAATTTATTTTTGCTCGTTTTAAGCAGTGTCTGGATGCTACCCTGCCTCTGGCAACTCCCATGATGCTGGCTGGGGTCGCCACCTGCGTTCAGCCCATGGAACCCAAGCAGCCGAGGGGGCACTTGGGTATTGAGGGACCTGAATACTCCCCGAATTGATCAAACATGTCACCCTGGCAAACCTATGATCAAGAGGAGGAAAATGACAAAGAGATAAGAACAAGGGCAGAGCTGACATGACGGTTACCATGACCACCTCAAG
>NW_025804406.1:0-7844 GCF_021613505.1 Equus quagga
CTTGAGGTGGTCATGGTAACCGTCATGTCAGCTCTGCCCTTGTTCTTATCTCTTTGTCATTTTCCTCCTCTTGATCATAGGTTTGCCAGGGTGACATGTTTGATCAATTCGGGGAGTATTCAGGTCCCTCAATACCCAAGTGCCCCCTCGGCTGCTTGGGTTCCATGGGCTGAACGCAGGTGGCGACCCCAGCCAGCATCATGGGAGTTGCCAGAGGCAGGGTAGCATCCAGACACTGCTTAAAACGAGCAAAAATAAATTTAAAGAGGAGCCAAATGCTGAGTCCTAGGATCATAAGAATCATAACAACTTGGAGGCCTGATCGTAAGACAAGCCTATTCCCTCGGGAAGCCAACTGAAAAGATCTCCTAACATTCCCATCCGTTCCAGGGGTCTGGTTCAGTTGTTCCCAGTATTTTAATGTTCCTTCTAAGTGTTTCTAGATCCTGGGTAACTTGGCCTGAGGCATTTACGTAAAAGTGACAGCAGTCTTCTCCTAACAGGGCACAAGTCCTACCTGCTTCAGCTATGCGTGTGTCAAGGGCTCTGCAGTTCTGGAGGGCTGCCTCAGCTAGAGAGTCTGTCATTGCTTGTCGATGGGCTATAGCAGAGCTGGTGGCCTTCCAAGATTGCTGAACCAAAATAGAAATATTTCTTGTTGATTTTTCCCATTCTGGGATGCCTTTGAACCAAAAGAGTACCTTGCAGAGGGTGTATCCTAGGCTGCTTCTATCTATGATTGGGTTAGATGTGGACAAGATTTCCAAATTTAAGGTCTTTCTTTCTCTTGTTACGTCGCTATTTAGTTAGGGCCATGGAGAGAAAAGATCCCAAATTAGGGATGCAGGCTGAGGGTCCAAGGGTCCATGCTTTGGGGAGCAGTGAGATGACAGTTCCCCCTCCATCTCTTTGGAAGAACTGTGTAAATGTTAGTGCCACATAGAAAGAAATAACCTGATCCCCGTAGAGATATGGCTGTGGTCAATCCTTGGGCCCAAACCTTTGTGTGAGTAGTATTAATTTCGACAGAAGCAAGAAGAATAGTGGGGTCCTAAGGTTGCCATGGGTCAATTATCCAGAAAGGTTTTTAGGTGGGCATATATAGAAGGGTGAGAAGGTTTGGGGAATGTAACATGGTGGTGGAGTTGTAAGGTTATATAGGAGACTTTGGTTGAATTGACCATCAGCCAGGGGATTCCTGAGTGTTGGTATAGTCCCCAGCTTCCATTATTATTTGCAGCTGTAAAGGTTAATAGCTCAGGCATCCAGGAGCATTCATTAACGTTTCCCCAAAGAAGGGTAACAATTGAATCCAATTCAGTGACTTCATAGTTGGTCTGATTGTTTACAGGAATAAAGATACGTTCTGTGGCGTTGTATTCAATGGTGTTATTACAAAGCAAGGTATGGTTGAGAAAACCCAGGAGTAGCCCACAGCCATATACATTGCAAAGGCATAATGAAGCTTTATAAGGTAAAGTATGTTCTTGGCCTAAAACCTCAGGGTGGGAAGCAGCAGGGTCAGCCAGATTCCAATTGGCATATCTGTCTTCCATTCGTGGCCTTGGTCCCTAACCACTGTCATGTGTGATTGTATAAGCTGCATAATCAAACCCAGTATATTTGCCAGAGACCTTAAGCAAGGTGGAGAGCAACAAGGGTACCATTTTGGGGTCTTCTAGGGAATGATTTCGATGTATACAGATCCAGCAGGAGGAGAGATTAATCTTGAAAGCAATGTTCTATATAGTAGGAAGGTAAGGATGGATGAAAGACAAGTGTGGTGGGGGAGAGATGGGGGTTAGAGAGGGAGTCAGAAGTCTAGAGCAAATGCAGGTGAAAAGGGTAATCAAGAATGCCACTTTAAGGGAGGCCATCATTAAGGAATTCGAACCAAGGAAGATACCAGAGGTCCCGAACGATCTTGGGGAGCTCTTGTTCTAGTAAAGACAGATCCTGCTGTAGCCTGTCTACAGTATCAGGATTGTTTCTAAAGTAATCTTGAATGACTAAGAGCAACAGTAAGACAAATAGCATCATCAAGCCGACCTTGGAAAACAGTGAAGAAAGGTAGTACCAGGAGGGCACAAGAAGATGAGAACAACAGCTGGAATGAAAAGCAATAGGAAGAGCGGTATGAACAGGTGAAGCTGTTTTTTTGTATGGGGGTCATGAGGATTGGGGGTTATAGGCCTGGTCCAGAATCTTGGGTAAGCTGTCTCCTTCAGATGTCGTCTGCTTCTGCTCCAATGGCAGGTCTGTGGCAGGGATCTTGGCATGGGAGAGTCAGGGCCAGGTGTCGGATAAGGGGGTTGATTCTCACTGGAGTGGGGATCCTGGCACCTTTTTAAAATGAGAAACGTGGATCCATGGGTCACTACCTTCTAATTTGGGAGCACATGGATTAGTCAGCAGTACCTGGTAGGGCCCCTTCCATCAGGGCTGTAATGAGTCCTTAAGCTGATGTCTTTTCCAGTAGATCAAGTCTCCTGGTTCATTTGGGTTTTCTAGATCTTCATCTCCTGGGAGCTCACCATAAAGAGAATCTTTGACTAATCTAGCTCTTTCAGTAATATTTTGTATTAGGTTCTTGCAATAATGTTGTATCTCCCCTTTCAGGAGGGAGGGTGAATACAGGCTCTCAATCAGTCTCATAGGCCCTCCTGTGATAATTTCAAAAGGGGACAAATGATATTTTCCTTTGGGAGTAATCTGAGGTTAAGAAGAACCAGAGGCGAGGCCTGAGGCCAGGCGAGACCAAAGGTGGTCATGAGTTTAGCCATTTGGGCTTTGATGATGCTGTTGGTCCTTTCAACTAACCCGGAAGACTGGGGATGATCGGCACAATGGAAATGTTGGTAGATTGGCCAGATCGTACATATTTCTTTAACAATGAGTCCCATGAAATAGGTTCCCCGATCACTATGTAATTCTTTGAGGAGCCCCCACCTGGGAATAATTTTTTCCAATAAAATTTTTGCTACCACCTCTGCTGTTGCCTGACAGCAAGGAAATGCCTCGGTCCAATGTGAGAACATGCAAATCATAGCTAGTATATGTTTGTACCCCATAAAAGGGAGGAGTTAGACGAAGTCCAGTTGCCAGATTTCAAAAGAGCGTTAAGGTAAGGGAAAATGGCCTGCTGCTGTGTGTAGGCATTTTCCTGGATTATACTGCGGACATACAGTGCACTTCTGATGTATCTTATGGTCTGTTGTAGGGGAGGTTTCCAAAAATAATGTCTGGCCCAAGAGACCATTTTGCCAGTATTCTGATGTGTTAGACTGTGCATATAGTGCAGAGTGGTCTCTGCATGCTTTGCAGGAGCACTGGTTTAGAATTAGGGCCCACCAAAATAGATTTACCCCTAGGGTCCATCTGGTAGCCTTGCCTGATCCATTTCCCCCTTTCTTTAGATGACATGGCCCGTTGTGCTTCACGTATAGCGTCCAAAGAAGTAAGTTCTCCTTTTTCTGTTAGGTGAGCATAAAGAACTGGGGAGGACTGTGAGGATGCCACCAGTTTGGCTGCCATGTCGGCAAGGTAATTGCCTTTGCCTTCTAAGGTAGAGGTGGTTTGGTAGGTTGGGGTTTTAACAATTGCTAAAGCCTTAGGCAAGAGGGTAGAGTCAATAAGGTCAAGAATATATATGCTTGTTTTTGGTGGGTTTGCCAAATAGAGGTTAGGAAACCACGTTGTTTCCAAAGCATACCAAAGTCGTGGGCTACCCCACAGGCATACCTGCTATCTGTATACACAGTTAGGGTTTTACCCAAGGCTGGGATGCAAGCCTGAGTGAGGCCATGCAGTTCTGCCTGTTGAGCCGAGTGGACCTGGGGTAACGGTCCGGACTTGATAATTTCCTCCAGGAAGACCACAGCATAGCCTCTGTGGAGTGTCCTGTCTGGTCCTCAGAGGTAAGAGCTGTCCATGAACCAGACGTAGTCAGGGTTTTTGAGAGGGGTCTCCTGTAAGTCTGGTCAGGCGGTTAGGAGTAAGGCAGTGACAACAATGTGGTCATGGTTTTCTGTTTCCCCCTCTGGAAGGGGCATAAGAGTGGCCGGATTCAGAGGGCCACCTTGAGCTAATGAAATGTGACAGGAAGAAAGGAACTCCCCGTTCAAAGGTGGCTGGCTGGCTAGCAGAGAGATGGGGGTGTGATGAGAATCCAGAAGTGTTTTGACCACACGTGGGATGAAGACTATTAAGGAGGAGTCAAGAACGCTTTTTCAGTTGCAGAGAGAAAGGCTGAAGAGGCAGCTAGTGCTCGAAGACAGGACAGTAGACCTCTTGCAACTGAGTCAAGCTGAGAGCTGTAATAACTGATAGATCATTTCTGTCCTCCATGTTGTTAGACTAGCACCCCCAAGGCATTTCCTTGTGTCTCATGGACAAAAAAGAAAAAGGGAAGATGATAATTGGGATGACCAAGAGTTGAGGGTGAGATCACCTGTTGTTTGAGACTGTCAGAGGCGTGTTGTGCCTCTGGGGTCCAAGGCAAAGGTTCAGCAGTTTCCTTTGTTAAGAGTGAGTAAAGGGGTTGAGTGATCAATGAGAAATTAGGGATCCAAGTCCTGCAATAGCCTATTAGACCTAAGAAGCTGCATAGCTGGCGTTTGGTGGTGGGGACGGGAAAATGAGATATCCCTTGGATACGGGCTGGGTCTATCTGAAGTCCATCTGGCGTTAGCTTGTGCCTCAAGAGTTTGACCGTGGGGGAACAAAGTTGTAGCTTGTCTTTGGAGACTTTATGTCCCTTTTCTGCCAGCTGATGTAAGAGGTATAGGGTGTCAGAAACAAAGAGGATTGAGTTAAAGCAAAGTACAAGATCATCTATATATTGAAGGACAGTAGAGCTTCTGGGGAAGACAGGGATTGAAGACCCAAATGTAAGACCTGAGAAAAATAAGTGGGGCTGTTTGTATACCCCTGAGGAAGGACAGTCCAGGTATATTAGCACTTGTCCCATGTAAAGGCAAACAGATATTGGCTTTCTTTAGCTACTGGAATGCTGAAAAATGCACTGCCGAGATCAATAGCCTAAAAGAACAGGGTATCAGAGGAAATAGGAGGGAGCAAGGTGTGGGGATCAGGGGCTACTGGACGTGGTGTTACAGTGTTGTTAATAGCACATAGGTCTTGGGCAAAACACCATCCTCTACCATTTGGTTTTTTAACAGGTAGGATTGGTGCATTACAGGGACTAGCAGTGGGTACAATGAGCCCTCTTTCTGTGAAATCCTGAACAATAGGCCTCATTCCTCAGGTGGCAGCGGGACTTAAAGGAATATTGCTTGATGTTTGGGAGAGGCTTGGAGGGATCTGCGCTTATGGTTATAGGAGCAGCAGAGATTATACGGCCTACATCAGTGGAAGAGGAAGCCCAAAGTTGACTGGGAAGGCTGGACAAATCAGTGAGACTATTGGTAGAAGGTGCAGTCAGGGAACAAACAGGGATGAGCCGCGAGGACATAGAAGGTTTGTCTGAGAGTGGGGAGGATGGGATGTCCAAGAGTAGTTCCCATTTACACTTAAAAGAGATATGGGCTTGAGTGGCCTGAAGGAAGTCACACCCTAGGAGCTGAGCCTGGGAAGAAGGGACTGACAAGACAGGGTGGCACCCTTGAAGAGGGCCTAACTGGAAACAGAGGGGTTGAGACATAGGCACTGTGAGCACCTGATTTGATACCCCACCCATGTTAAATGTCTGTACTCTGGGGAAGGGGCCTAGAAAACTGGTTGGGGTTGAGGACAGAGTAAGTGGCTCCAGTCTCAATTAGAGCCATCAATGGCTGTCCTTCTATAGTCAAATGGCTGTCCTGCTCTTAGGAGGGGATAGACCCCTTGTTGTTTCCCAGAGCAGCACTACTCTAGGTGGAGACAATGGGTCTTTTGGGTGGGTGGCCTTTGGGACTGTGGATTATTCTGAAGCCATTTTTATAGATATATTCTGAAGCCATTTTTTTGTATTCAAAACAACCCTTTTTGAAGTGTCCTGGCTTCTTACAAAAGTACCAAGTCTTATCTGAAGGGGGGCCTAGAGACCTGGTTCAGCTGAGACGATTGCAAGGCCATCAATTTGGCCATTTTTTCCTGGCATGCCAAGAGCCTGGTGGCTCGATGTTCTTTGTCCTTCTCTAAAGTTTTGGCTGGACGATTTGCCGTGGCTGCCAGGGTATTGGAGTTCCTGGCTGCCCAATCAGGGTCATGCCGTTTGACTAGGCTTGAAACTGGATTGGCTAGTCCATCCAAAAACATGGAATTAAGTAATTTACTAATTTATGCACACAATTTTTGTATGCCTGACTTCTGAGAGAAGATTTTCTCAAAGTGATCATAAAATTTAAGGACTGATTCATCCCTTTTCTGTGTGTATCTTTGAATTGGTTTCCAATTTGTCTGAGGAGGCCACAGTTGTTATTAAATTGGCAGCAATTTTATTTGCCTTTTCAAAAGCCTCATTATAAGGAAGCCCAGGCTCTGTGGAGGATCCTCCCAGTGGCCTTCGTTGTCCATTCCTGGGCCTGAATGGGTCCTACCAGCATGCGGATCAAGTGGTAAGGGTTTGGGAGTCAGGGCTGTAAACACCAACGGTCGGAGTAAGGTGCCTCTGAAATTCTTGGGAGTTTTCCTTCGGGTTTGGGAACTCCTTACATGAACTCAAAAGTTCCATTTTTGACCAGGGGTTAAAGTTTAGAACCCAGTTTTCAGGAGCCAGTCCATGAATTTCTACTCTGAAGGGAGTTATCAGAGAAGCGGGTGCGGAAAGCGTGGAAGGCTTAGTCAGGGAGAACGGCGGCAGAATTTCGGGGGAGGAGAAAAAAGGAAGTTCTGACAGGGTAAAGTGGTGGGGGGCAAGAGGTGGTGGTGGGAGAAGAGGTAGGAGAAGAAGTGGGGGGAGGAGAAGAAACGGGAGGGCTTTTAGATTCTCTGATTCTGTCCGGTCGCTGGAATTTGAAGCTTCTCCTAG
This sequence comes from Equus quagga, assembly GCF_021613505.1. Classification (NCBI taxonomy): domain Eukaryota; kingdom Metazoa; phylum Chordata; class Mammalia; order Perissodactyla; family Equidae; genus Equus; species Equus quagga. The sequence goes on from NW_025804406.1 coordinate 6,971, forward strand.
ATTTAAGTCTTTCTTCTACTTTAGAATGCTTTACTTTTAGGGAAGCAAGAACAGATCCGTTTCCCCTTTGGAAGCTTGTAGGTACCAATTAAAAAAGGCTTCCCATTGCTTTTGAGAGGAGCGATATCCTCTTTTTTCCAATTGAGCGCACGAATAAACCAATTTGGAAATATCAAAGGAGCCCCATTGTGGCCAATGTAATCTTAGATCATCTCTACTGATTGGACCCAGATAATAAGGAACGTGCAAGTATTTGGTCCATAATTTTTGTACATAAAAGCCACAGGAGTGGTGGCAGGCAGCTGGCCATTCGCTGCTTCCTTAGAACAATCTTTAGAATAAAAGGCACCCATCCTGAAGGTAGAAACCCCCTGTATTGGAGAAACGTCCCTGTAAAGCAGCTGCAGCTGAACCTTATGAGGGCTTCCCCTCCTTAAAGAGTCTCTAGCCCTCTACCAAAGCATGGGAGGTCGAGGATGCGAAAGGGCCTACCTCGATCGTCCCTCTGAGGCCATTGGAGATGCAGAGGAGCAGTCAAGGGGCTCTGGGTTGTGCCGGCATGCAGTGTCCACTTGTCCCCCAGGAGGAGATCAGACGGCTGCTTCACGTCCCATCCTCGTCAACCAGAGATGTTAACCGAAATGAACAGCTTTACAAGGCAAAAATGGGATTTTAAAGACAAAAGAGGCCTTATTAAAAAGGGTTGCAAACCCTGGGAATTACACCCTAACCCACAAGTTGATAGGTGACCACCCCCTCCGGTCTTGGGGTGGCTGGTCTTTTAAAGGCAGAAGGTGCAGAGTTTGCAAGGTTAGGGCTGAGTCCAGTTCTGATTGGTCGCCCCTTCCAGCCACACTTTCTCTTGGGCCCAGGG
>NW_025804407.1:0-28891 GCF_021613505.1 Equus quagga
TGGAAGCATAGGACATGTCAATGATGGCCAGGTGTGAGAGGAAGAAGTACATGGGGGTGTGTAGACTCGAGTCCAGACAGATGAGTCCCAAGATCACGCCATTTGCCGAGAGACTGAAGATGTAGAAGAGGGAGAAGACCCAGAGGAGGAGCACTTCCACGTCTGCACTGAGCTCGAATCCCACCAAGACGAACTCTGTGACCCATGACTGGTTGCTTCCCATTCCCTAATGACAGTTTGTCAAGGACTGAAATGTGATAAAGGGTCAGAGCCTGAGAATCAACAAAAATTGGAGTTGTTTATCTCAAAATGAGCTCAGAGAAAGGTTGTATCCTTGTCCCTACTTCCCCCGTTTCCCCTACGTTCCTCTTTTTTACTTTTACTATGAAATAAATTTACTTCCAGAAAGGGGTCAAGAATTATGCAACGAACTTCCGTATACATTCACCCACATTCAACAAATTTTAATATTCCTTTATATTTTCCTTATCATTGTCTTTTTCTCTCTACATATGTATTTTATTGGACCTAGTTGAGATTAAAATGTAGATGATGTCCATTTACCCCTAAATTCCTCATTTCCAACAAGAACAAAGATATTCACTAACCTAACCACAATAGAAGTATCAAAATCAAACAATTTAATACTGACATGATTCTTTAATCTACAATATTCTCTCTCTAATGCTGCCCATCGGGACCAAATCCAAGGTTACATAATATAATTAATGTCATCTATCTTTAGTCTCCTTTCATCTGGAATAGTTACTCAGTCTTCATTTGCCTTTTATGACATAGATATTTTTGAAGAGTACAAGCAGTTCTCTAGTGGAATGTTCCTCACATTGGGATTGTATGAAATTCTTCATTTTTGATTCAGATTATTCACTTTCTGAGGGAAACACAAGTATCCTCCTCGGTGTATTCCATGAGCAGGGGCATGATGTTAACTTGTCCCATTATTGGTGATGCTCACTTGGATCACTTAGTGAAGATGGTGCCTCTCAAATATTTCCATTATAAAAACATTATTTTTTTCCTAATCTAATTTCTGGACATCCTTTAAAATTAATATACAAATATTCTGTCCCTCATAAATCTTTCAACCACTTTCAGCATCAGTTGGTTATTTGGCAATACTCAGTTACTGGTAGTCTTTATTGCAAAATGTAGTGTTATAAATCCTTCATTGCTTTTATGTTTATTGGTTGTCAATTTCATTATGAAGATCTGCATAATCCTCAACATAAAATTGAAGATAAGGAGTTTATACCAAATATCATTTACTAGAACTGAATGCCCTTTCACCAAAGAATAAGTCTTGTGGGTGGGTAATATGTCTTGTACGTGTTTATATCTCATAATAACTAGTACAGTTCTAGATGAAATAGGCACTCGGGGAATGTTTGTTAAATGGATGACTATCATTTTTAGTTCAAAAAATATGTATACTAAACATCTTCAATTTTCAAGTTTCTATTGACCAAGACATGGTTTCTACTTTATTAGAGGAGTTCACAGTCAGAATTCTATGACTGGAAAATGAAAGAGATAAAATCATAGATTCTTTCACTTCCATAAATATGATTGCATTTGGGAGGATTCTATGTAAATGTTCATTAAGTTTGAGACACAGATTTTTGCTATAGTTAATGGATAATCCTACATTGTGTAGAGTGGGAGATAGTAACATCAGTTTTGCAAAATTCTACTTAGACGCAGTTGGACACGATAAGCAATGACCGAAACACATTTAATCTCCAAGCATAAAGGATAATAATGTTATTGAAGGCAACAGTCTGTCACTACCCAGCAGGAACATTTGTTTATTAACATTTTAGTTTACTTATTTTTGTACCTGAATTAAGAAAACTCATTTTTATGTTTATTACCATTATTAGCATTGTGCTGTTAAAAAATAAACAACATAAAATATAAAATTGAAGGTAGATTAAAACTCTTAAGCAGATACAGTATTCAAATATAGAAGAATATATCACGATAGTGATGACTAAAACTGCACCTTCCCAATGGAGTGAATAAAACAATAGCAGCTCAGGTTTGCATGGTCAATGTGAGAAATTCTCTTCCTAGGCTGTCCTGTAACCCAGAATATTTCCTGATCTATGGAGCTTTATTCCATTTTTCCAACTCTTGTCAGGAGTGTTGTCACACATCCTATGCTATTTTGTAATAGGAAACACATTTATATAAAATACTGTGATTTCAAGTCAGATAATAATCACAATAAGGTTATGAGCTGGGATGGTTCCAAGAAGAAATAATTATATGGGAAACTTACATGTTATACAGTCTCATCAAAGAAAATATTTACTGTAACTCTTAATAGAATTTTCTTCTCCGTTGAGAGAGATTTCCCTGGACATCAATATCTTCATTTAGGCTAGGTAATATATAATGTCCTTACATCAACTAGGCTATTTCAGACACTTTTTCAGAGACAATGTCTGGATGTAAAGCCTCTCATTCTCTGAGTCCCATCTCCCTGAGACAATTGTGGTAGCTCTACCATCACACCCAATTACAATGGGAAGTGATGGTGAGAGAGATGCTGTAGGAGTTCAAGGACCTCCTACCCACAACACAGAAGGCAGAGGGTCCCCAAGGTTGGAGAGCGAGACATCTTGTTGCCTATTATATCTACCTTCAATGCACAATGAATCAAAAGGGAAGATCACCCTAGAATGTCATTCTTGTTCACATAGCCACGGTGGTTTCCACTGCTGTCCTGTCCTATACCAACCACCCATACTGATAACTACCTCCTGGAATAATTTAATCTCTTCTGCATCAGGAGATGCTAGCACTGGATGTTCTCATAACAATCTACTTTGAGCGAGAATCAACCCACAGAGGTGAGAAATGTACCTCTAAAATAAGTGTAGCATCTCAGTCCCTCAGCAGCTTTGGGATTAAATCACAGATACAGGCGGAGGACTTGCGGAAGGTTCTTCCAAGAACCCAGGAGCAGAGGTTTTATTTTAGAATCAGATGGATTAAAAACACACTTAAGTTTCCATTGAGAATTCAAATTCCCAGAAGGATCAGAAGATATTCTACCTTTTTCTCTTCTCCTTAAGGGGGGAAAAACAGGTCTGCATCTTCTCTCTGAGAGCTGAGCTTGTGTCTATTGTCCTTGGAGGAAAACTTCTAGGGAACAGGCAGGGCAGAGATGGCATCACCCTGTTTCTACACAAACTTTCAAACATCTCAAGGGTTATAAACCTGAGACAGATATCACAAACTACAGTACCCAAACTCTTACGATTATTACAGTTTTGTGAATTCATGTTTCTACAGCCCCCAGGAAGGTACATGAGAGGCTGGGACTTTTAGATGGTTCAAAGGTGGGTTCCCATGGAGCCTGTTCTGGCAACACTGAGAGGGAACAGATCCCCCAAGGCAAGATGCCTCTCTGTCTGCAGTAGGGGTTGATAGACACAAATGAGGAAGGATGATGATATCATAAGCAACACTTATCGAGCCCTTCTTATATTTCAGAAAATGTGCCAAATGCTTTCTGTTGACTACACAGTGATCCAGACATTATCAGCATTTTATGTGGAGACTGAAGATTAAATATACTAAGTTATCCGTTCTTTAAGTGTGGTCCAGGGACCACTGGGAATTTCTGAGAACCTTTCAAAGAGTCCATGGGATCAAAACTATTTTCACAATAATATTTAGAGACTTTATGCCATTTTCATCCTCATTCTCTCATGAGTGCACCATGGACTTTTCTAGTGGCAACGGGACATGTCATACAGCAACACATAGAATGCAGAAGTTATAAGATCCAGCTGTCTTTGCTTAAGCCAAACCTTTAAAAACTTTTTAAAATATAAACCATAACTTCTCTTTTTACTATTTTTTTTGTTTTATGAGAGTTATTTTTCTTAAAAATACATTGTTTATATTAAATTGTAATGGAAATGTTTCTAAATTAATTAAAAGTAAATGTTTAATAAATTCTCAGTTTTAATTTCTAATATGATACATATGAAGAGATACAACCACATAAATAAAATATGTTTGTATCCTCAGTAATTTTTCGAGTTTAAAAGTAATGCAAAGTTAGAGCACCATTGCATAAATGATAGATTTGCAAGGTAGCAAGGGACAGAGCTGGAAACATGAAGTTTACCTTATACCAAACTGGTTTTCGTTTTCTGTTGCTGCTGCAACAAATTACCACAAACTTATCGGCTGAAAACAGCTCACATCTACTCCCTCACAATTTCCTTGGTCAGAAGTCCTGACACAGGTCAGCTGGCTTCTCTGCACAGGTCTCACAGGCTGAAAGCAAGGTGTTGGCTGGGTCTGCATCCTCCTCCGAGGTCCTTGCACGTGGCCCCTCCACCTTCAAATCAGCAGGTGTGTTGAGTCCTTCCCACTTTAAAGGTCCCTGGCTTCCTCCTCTGCTACTAGATGGAGAACAATGCCTGCTTTCAGGAAGCTCACCTGATCGGGTCAGGCCCCCAAGATACCTTCCACATTTTAGATCAATTGATTTGCCAAAACCCTTCACAGCAGGGCCCAGATTAGTGCTTGATTAAATAGTGAGGGGACAGGGATCTTAGGAGGCAACTTTAGAATTCTGCCCTCCCCACAGAGTCTTTTCTCTTAACTGCTGAGCAGTGTTTTCTTTTTTTAGATCCTATAATATTCCTCAGAAAGATGCCATCTTGTTTCTGCTATCTTTGTTCTCAGCTGTATTTGCCTCCAGAACTCCTGCCTAAAATAATCAAAATAATTTTGAATCCTAACTCACAAGGGAACAATTTTCATTTCTGTGTTTTACTCTAGGTTATCAGATTAGGATACTTTAAAGTTTCTTTTAATTCCCAATTTATATGAATTTAACTGAGTGACCCTTTTTTTTTTAAAGATTTTATTTTTTTCCTTTTTCTCCCCAAAGCCCCCCAGTACATAGTTGTATATTCTTCGTTGTGGGTCCTTCCAGTCATGACACGTGGGACGCTGCCTCAGCGTGGTTTGACGAGCAGTGCCATGTCTGCACCCAGGACCTGAACCAACGAAACACTGGGCCGCCTGCAGCAGAGCGCGCGAACTTAACCACTCGGCCACGGGGCCAGCCCCTGAGTGACCCTTTCTTGCACAGTCCACCCACCTGGCCCCTGACCTAGGCTCTCCTACAGCAAAATGATCATATTTTTCTGATCTTCTACATTTAGAAGAGCATTTATATAATAGATACAGAAGTAGTTTATTCAATTTAATAGCTACACCAATAGCATGAATATGCCTACCACTTGGAGAGCCAGTGTAGGGTAGGGATAGACTCGAAGACACAGCTACATCCTATAGAGCCATGAGACACATTTTCATATATTTGTACTAATTTGATTACTTGTTCTCCTTTGATTTGTGTTATTTGTACCTTGCATTAATCTTGTACAGAACTGTTTAGCATTGAAATGAGCTGATGATTCATCTAAATCAAGTTCTTCTCAGGCCAGCCATTCCCCATTGAGGTTACATTCTGAGGAGGCTTCAACTCCTTCCAACACATTTGATCATCAATACCAGTGTGGTCACATGACTTATTTACATAAGGTGGTTGAATGTTAACAACAATGGGAATGTAACATCATATCGCAGAATTGTCATTTCAATTCAGTTTTATTACAGAACAAGTCAGGAAGAATTACAGAGGTATTTGCTAAGTCTTTCCAACAGATCAGACTCTTGCCCATTACCGGGCTATTATTATGGACAGATGTCATTACAATTAGCCATAATTCACTACTTTGTAGGTTCCAAGTCAGTTGGGGACAAATTTAGTTACCCTATCTCAGTTTAAAGGCTTGGACTGAAACTAGAATGTATCCTGTGTTGTTATATAGTGGGGCCCACTTCCACCCTGCCCCTTCATGGTGAGGACATGGTGTTATTCAGAATAGTTCATTTCCTCCTAACTGCACCACAGATTATATCCTCTTCTGATCTAGTCTTGGAGAGAGTAATGGTACATCAGTGAAAATTACAAGTGCCCCCAGAAAACTGGAATAATTCTCTTGTCTATAAGCACCTCAGGAGTGCAACCCTTGGGCCTCAGCAGCTAGAATGGAAGGCCATTGTCCTGTGGTGACTTTAGCGGCCATGTATATCAAAATAGTCAGGAGGTTCTGTTGGGTCAGGACCTGCCCCAGCAGTATACAGCATCATTTGTGGAATCTGCCTGACCCATGTCACTGAAGTCTCATCATATTTCCAGGCAGGCTCCCATCCTTTCCCTTCCTCCTTGACGAGAATTCCCTCTAAGCTGCTCTTTCTAGTTAACAAATCTTTTCCGACTGACTGTCATTCCTTATAAAAAGTGAATTCAGGTTGTCTAATGATGCCTAGATAGCCACTATTTGTTTTGATTTGTGCTAAAGTCATCTCTCTCCTAAAGCCATATTTTGTTTTGTGGGATAATCCATTTTACTTCTTATTGTCATTGTGTACTAACAGGGTGAGCACAGTTTTGATGTATGTTTTGTTACCCCACGATACTGGGTCCCTCCTACTAGGGTTAGATAAGTGGTAGTCCCACCTAGATGTAATTTAGTTTGAGTATGCCATAAGGCCTTCTCCTAGAACCTTTCTTTTGTGAGGGTAGGGCCATTTCTGAGGGAATTCATACCCACCATGTGAAGTCTACAGTTTATTCCAATCAGAAATCTGTTTTCTCCTTCTCTGTTTAATAGCTTTCTTCCCACAAAAACAAATGTGAGATGTACCTGTGCACAGCACACTATGGCATGCTAGGAATGTAGCTGATATATTTTGTCCATTATAACCAGGGACCTTTCTAAGCATTTGATCATCAAGGTTGACATTTACACAGTGATCAGTCAGCTGAGAATTGTACAACACATGGTCTGATGGCCATGTGGAGAAGGGTTCCTGGAAATTTCTTCCCAAATGAGATCTTTTGTAGTAGAAGCAACCTGAAAAATGAGACAAATGTTACTGCTACATTTGGTCCAGTTTATCATCACATCATATGACCAAAATATTTCCCAGTGCATTGCCACTCGGGATTGCATGCTTCCATTTGACCTTGACAGGTTCCAAAAGTGGGGTTGGTTTTGGCAAACATATGACTTCACCATTTTGTGCATCTGGCATAATTTCGTTAAGCTACAATATCATTCTCTAGCTGTGAGCCTCTCTTGAGGCACCAATGTAATATCACATTTCCCTTATTGTATAACCCAATTATTTATTCATTTGTTCACTCTCAGCTACTATTTCTTCTTTTCTCCACTTATCATTGATTTGAATCCAGTTTCCCTCTTTGGAAGGGACATTCATTTCTGCCACTGTGCTGTGACAGATTGCTGAGAGCAATACCAGTTTAGCAAGTGTCCCTCAGTCCATTCTCTGACATGTAGGGTCTGACTACATAGGCGTTGAACTGGTGGGCCTCCTCAACCAATAGGCAATATAGCTGCATTCACCGTCAACCCCAGTTTTGCCAGATGGAGTGAAAACATCTGTATCCCAGCAGGCTTTCAGAATTCTGGCCTCAATGTCTAAAAGTAGAGCTACAGTTTCTTGCTTAGGGATCATCCCTGCTTCTGGCAACCACAATTGCTGCCTTGACCCTGGGACAACAGCATAAGGTAGGAAAACAGAATGTCAAGATAATGAGGGGGAGAATTGTATACAGTACCAGGATCCTCCCTCACCCTCTTTCCCTCAAATCTCCCAGAAATGTGGAGGATGCTGTTGAGTGGGAACTCCTCCTTGGCATGTCAGCTAATCCTTCCTTACTTTATCTCTTCCCATCTTAGATGACAAATATTTAAATTTCCTGTTCTAATTTTCTATCAAATCATTACTCAGAGAATGATATGCAACATAATATTTCTATTTGATATATGTTTTTGCCCATTGTTGGCAGTATGGGCTGTAAAGTGCAGTCTTTGTTCTAAAGAAATGCAGTGTGGTGGTCCAAACGGTACAGCCTTCACTCCTTTAATCATGGCTTCCTTTAGTTCACTGAACATGTTTATAATGGCTACTTTGAAGCCTTGTCTGTTAAATCCAATATCTGGTCACTCTCACAGGTGGTTTCTGTTGCCTGCTTTCTTCTAGAGTAAGGGTCGTACTTCCCTGTTTCCTTACATGTATTATAATTCTTTTGTTGTAAACTCAACATTTTAGATAAAACTCTGGGTATTGGTACCTTTCTCACATCTGCTCTGCTGCTTTTTATTGTTATTTGCTTACTTACTTTTTATTGAGTGGCTGGATCATCTTAGTGAAATCTATTCTCCCATCCACCAGCACATCAGTGTTGGGAGTTAATATCAGAGGATGAGACTTCTCAGGGGGTGACACCTTGGGTATGCCTGCAGTCACCCTGTGATGACAGTGGTTGTGACAAGGCTCTCTTTGCCTGTCTGTTTCCATAACCACACTCAGCTGTTAAACTCCACTGTTGTGGGCTGATTGGTCTCTTGTTTTCAACAATGCTCTGGGGTATAAATTACTCCAGACAAAAATCAACCAAATTTGGGCTCCATTGAAGGTATCCAACAGAGGTCATTGTCAAGCTCCCTTGTGACCCCCAGAGGGCCTTTCTCAGCTATTTCTTTCTCCAGTTCTTTCCTGAAAACTAGCCAGCCTGCAGATTAGCCTATATCTTCAATGGATCTGGCAATCTCTTCCCCCCTGCCTTTCCACACAACTTCCACTGTTTTGAGAGCACCCTTAGGTTTGAATTTCTCCACAGTCTTGCAAATGGAGTCAGTTTCTTTGGGAGAGATTACTAGCTACTTGATAGCTGGCCTACTTCTACCTTAATGTAAATCTCTGAGTCATAATTTTGTGACTGGTTGTGGGGACAATAGCATACTTCTCCCTGAAATCTCCATTTTAGGAACTGGGCTCCCAGTGTGGTGGCAGGGACAGTAGCCTCAGGTGTTTTTGACTGACTTTGTGTGGAGAGGGACCACCACATTAGAGCTGTAGCAAGGGCCCCAGTATTTTAGAGATGTTGTGCCCAAAGAAGAGTCTTTCTTTCAGGAGTGGACGTTGGGCAGAAGAAGGCATCCCCCACTTTCTGTCTCACTCACCCAGAATTTAGCCTTAATAGCAGTTTGCTCCAGGGCAGGAGAGGAAATGCTGAGGTTTTTCAGGTGGGATGAGAAATGCTGCTGTCCTGCCCCTCCTGGAAGATGGCCCTCTGATAGTGAGTTATGGGGAGGGGAACCCCGTGGTCTTGGCAGCGTGTGTCTACAGTGGAATTTCCTTCTCCACGAGGTGAGGAGGGGAAGGGAGGCAGCTGATCTTGGTTCAGATAACACAGACTCTTGCTCTTCATACTGAATCTTAGTAGATTTTCTTGTATAAATCTTTCTCGATTTGCTATATGTCCTTAGGGCTATTTCCAGAGACCTTAACTGGTTGTTTAAAAATAACTTTCACTAGTTTCCCTGTGGAGCATGTTCACAAGAGCTTGTCACACTGTCATACCAGAAGTAGGATTCCCCATTAATGTATTTTTTCTACATAATTTACTGTGAGATGACAAATAAAAATGGCAAGCAATAGGATATATTGGAGTATATGCGGAAGACATTTGGTATAAACCTAATTTGGCCTGACTTTGTTTTTTCCAAAGGGGCCTGACTGTGGCTATTGTATATCTGCTTAGACATTTCCTATGGCCAGAACAAAGGCGCTTGAGATAAAGGTGCAACTTCCCCCTACATTGGCATTTCCTTAGGGATAAACATCTTTCCTTAGGCTAGGAACTGATTGCTGCACTCACCTTTGACCACCCAGCTCACCAGTGACCACTCAGCTGGAGACAACAGACTGACACCCTGCTGTGTTCACTGTGACAGAAGAACTACCTGCTGTCTCATCAATCCCTGTGCCGACAGAGCAGTCTCGCGACTATCGTAAAAGGGACATTTCAATCCTATGTGAAACATCCTCTCTGGGGGTATATAACCACTCTGTTCACCCCACTTCTTTGGTGCCCTTTATTCTTTCGGGAAGAAAGGCCCCTGGTTATAATCCTCAGATTTAAGCTCAGAATAAACTCACCCAAATTTTCATTTATAGATTGGTTACGGATTATTTTCCTCGACAGAGATAAGGTAATCATTGTCAAATAAAAGGTTAATTTTCATCAAATGCTTCTTTTTATCTATCTTCTTGACTAATTCGTCATTTTTCCTTCCCAAATCGTTGCATGCCACATTTGAGGGAGGGGAGGTTTTGATTACCATAGCTGAGGACTGGAATGTTCATCTGCCACTACATTTGAGATGTAAATTTTGGTCCTCTTGTCACCTGCTCTTGTGGTCTAGTAGTTATTTCAGAACCATCCTCTATGATAAGTTTGGAAACATTTATTTTGATCACCTTCATGCATCTTCAAAACTCATGGGCTTTGTGGCACCTTGCAGAGGCTGTCAGCAGGGCCTGCAGTGTCCACCACCTCCCTGCCTGCATGGCGGGGCCTCAGGCAGCTTCCTCTCTCAGCAGGTGCACTGAAAAGCCCTATCAAGGTTTTAACCTACAATACTTACAATTTAGTGACAGAAAAGGATTTTCTTTTACTTTAATCTCACAATTGGAAGCAGTATATTTTAAGGATTTGATATGGGATTTAAAGATATTATCGAGTTTGTCACAGTTTGAAAATCCCATTGAAAAGAAAACAATCATATTTTATTATTTAAAAAATCGATATTTATTTTCATCTTATGTTGCCTTTAGAGATCAGGGATTCATCATTTAATGACGTTGAAGTTTATAATTGCAAACTGTTCCTTCTTTTTCATATTGATACTTTACATTTCTTTTTAAATACATATTTTTCAGTAAGAAATCCAGGAATCCCCAGTAAGAAAGCAGGAATCCAGGAATGCCCACATCTTCTTGTGAGAAGATGGCAAAAAGATACTTCAAATCAAATTGCAGAGCAATTTAATACCAGAGAATCAGTGAAATTTGAGAGGGAATTCATGTGTGGTGGTATGAAGATGAGAAATGGGCATGGTGGTTATCAAACTGACTGAGGAGAACCAAGAAAGGAAGAAGAAAACAGTAACACACACTCTTATACAGCACTTTATACTTCAAGGGAGAAGAGAGGCCAGAGAGATTTCAAATGAGATTATTGAAAGAAGGATGACTTGGGCTCCGAATATCTGAGGAATTCTCAGCTTTAGGATTCTTCTGTGTTATCAGTCTATAGAATTCCCTTTCTTTACAGGGTAAGGATTTACTTGTTATAAGAATTCCAAATTGTTTTTCCACACTCTCTTTCTTGGGTGTTTCCTGCAGAAATGCCAATAAAGGCAATGGTCTAAACTTTCCCTCGCTCCTGTCTTCTGCCCTTGACCACCCTCGTGTCTTGCCCACGTGGCCCTGCATGCTGTGCCCTGCCTCTTGTCTCCAGGACCTGGGAGTATAATCAAGTGTTTTTCCTGAGGCTCCTCATTAGTACTTTGATGAGTAGAATAAGTAATTTAAAAAGGTCCAATATTTATAAATCTTTCAAATTTGAAGTCTTATGCTTTTTGAATCATCTCTAAGAATCTTTACTTACCCAAGGTCATGAAGATATTCATCCACTTCATTTTCTAAAATCTATATGGTTTCAGGCTATAGGTTTAGATCTATAATATTATTTTTTATTGTGGCATTTATCATGGCAAAAGGCAACAGCGCCACCCAACATATTCACAGGGACCCAAGCCCTCCCCCTGCCGTGATGATCTCTGCTGTGTGTCACACTGGCCTCTCCTTGCACAGTGGTCTCCTCAGTGCACTCTTGACCTCTGCGTTTCTCAGGCTATAGATAGCAGGTTCTGCATAGGGTTGAAGAGATTGTAAAACAGGGAAACCATCTGCTTCTGCTCCTCCTGATGGCAGGGTTTGGGTGCCATATACCTCCTGATGGCACTGCCAAAGTAGAGCCCAACCACTCAGAGGTGGGACAGACAGGATTTCACAGAAGTAGTTGATTTCATGAGGCCCACAGAAGGGCAGCCTAAAAATGAGAACCAGTTGAATCAGATCCAGGATGAAGATAAATGCTGATTAATTGACGACTAGTACCAAGCACACTTCTAGCTCATGATGACAGTGTAATGTAGGGGGTGGCAGATTGCCACAAATCGATCATAGGACATCACCACCAACATCAGGCACTCTGTGTGAGCAAAATCTAGGTACAAAAATGTCTGCATAATGCAAGGAACAAAGAAGATGGTCCTTTTCTGGCTCACAAGATTTGCCAGCATCTTAGGACACTGTTGGAACATAGGACATGTCAATGATGGCCAAGTAGGAGAGGAAGAAGTACTTGTGGGTGTGAAGTCTAGAATCTAAGCAGATAAGCCCCAGGATGACCCCGTTCCCCAGAATGGTGAGGGTACAGAAGAGAGAGAAAAATCCAAAGATAACTAACTCCAGTGCTGGGTCCCCCTGGAATCCCAGCAGAGTGACTTCTGTGATCTGCGTCTGGTTACCTGCCATGCTCCTGTGGCAGAGACAGACCAGTCCATGTCCACGACAGGAAGGTCAGAACTGTAGGCCAGTCAAGACACAAAATATTTACTGAATGTTGCGGAGTACTTAGAAATACATTACTTTGGATAGATTTTCTATAATTTATTTTTAGGCATGTTTTAGAAATTAAATTGGTATGCTCATACAACTTAGGTAAAAATTCCCCTTTTATCAATGGGATAATAGGATACACGATTTATTATAGAAATAAAATATAAGATCATAGGATCAATTATTATATACTCTACTGAATAGGATCTACTCACGTGCCCATATGTTGTTTCAGAGAATTCAAGTATTCTGGCTTCCCTTCGATGAGTCCTGATTATTAATGTAGTTGGGGGAGAGAAGACCCTGAGACAACATCTGCAATAGGAGGGAGTATCATATTCTCGGCTTTCTTGTCTTCTTGGTCCAAAGTGTGAAGTGATTAGCGTCCTCTCTTCTTTATATGTTGCTCATTTACCTATTTACCTTCTCATATGCTTTTCTAACCACTTATTTCAGATTTCAGATCTTTCTAAATAACTTCTCAGTTTCCTATTGTCTTTCAAACTTTGTATGCCCCTCCTTTTCAGCAGCTAATAGTCCCTAGATGCATCTTCTGGTACGTCTGTTTCATCTTCAGTGTTTGTAGTTTTATTCTGAGCATTTTCTTTACTTTGTTATCAGCACTTGATATTGAAATTTAGGCATAAGTAAAACAACATTTGACTACATGCAATGAGCACATGTACAAATCTTAAATTCAGTTAAACATGACATTTCTGCAGCCTTTTTAAGTGTGAAACTCAAAAGGGGAAAGTGAATTCACATTACTGTGGGTGAAGTTAGAAATGACAGATGTATTATAGCTGTAATTTTGTTTGGTTGTTTTGTTTTTTCCCTTTCATCACTTAATATAGAGAGAAATCTCAGAGCTTATCTTGTTTTGTGGTGAGACAGAATTGTTTGTTGTCATGATAAATTCCCATTGTCATCCAATCCCCAGAAGATTCCTTTCTCATCACCTGCTACCAAGCGTGGTAACTGCTTCCTACTGTTCTGATGGACTCTGAGCAGCCCTCAGGAGCATCAGTTGGTTTGTTCTTACTAGATATAGACATTTCAAGGCTTTCAACATCTATTGCCAGATTAGGGGTAGAAAATTTGCACCAATTCCTGCCTCTGATGCTGTGTGAGAATCATGCCTCTTTCCCACAGGGTCACCAATACTACAAATGATCAGTTTTAACCTGTGCTAATTTTGAATGTAAATAATATTATACAGTTTAAATTTACATTTCAACGATAACTGAACACATATTCCTTGAGTGCATCATGTTCCAGCCTCTGTTGGAAGCTCTGGAGGCACAGCAGTGGATCAGGGAGATATTCTGAAGGGGAGACATATTCTGAGCAAGTAAGTGGTCTATCTGTCATCCATCCCTCACATTTCCATGGAGGGGAGGAACCTCTCTACCCCGGATGAAGCACTTTAGGATTCACCCGCCCTCTCTGTCCTCTAGTTGACATGATTTGTGAAACAGGAAAAAGGCACTGAGGATGGCCCTTCTCTGCTCTCCTGTTTGGTCAGAAACATTTCTAGCCTTCCGGTTACAGCCTGTGGGAGCATGTTCTGTCCCCTTTGGGGGTGGGGGTGATCTAATGGCTGTGACTGTAATTTAGAGAGAAATTTTATTAAAGATATAAACTATGTTTTCCAATAGACATCAGTAATAAAACATATTTTAAAAATTTCTACCTGATTCCTGTGTCTATTTCTCTATTTTCTCAGACCTGGAGCAAGGAGAGGTCACGGTTAGTTACCACCCCTAAAATACCAGGAGTAAACAAATTAAGAAAATATTCGTTGAGAGTGAAAAGTTCTGTGAAGGGAATAAACAGGGTAAATGATAGACAGCGACCCGGTTTGAAAGAGCTCCTATAGATGGGATTGTCAGGAAAGGTCTCTCCAAAGAGGAGACACATGGGTGGAATCTAAACGATGAAGGAGAGTCCACCCTGCCTGCAACCAAGTAGACCGCTCCTTGCACAGGGAACAGTAAAGGCCAGTCCCTGGGCAGGAAGGATGTGGTGAGTTCTAGAAATAGAAAAGATCCAATGTCCCCACACCGTAGGAACCAAGAGATTGTCCATATTCATTTTACTCCTGTTTATATTTTTAAGAATTGGAATTGACATAGAAGTTCATAAATTTCAGATGAATTAAAATATTTGGCTACTCTTGTAACACAGAATACCATGCCGCCATTAAAAATGAAAATAAAGATCTTATAGTGAAAGGAAAAACTATCCAGATAAAGTCAAAGCATATGTCCATAATAAGATCCACCTTATATTTTAACATATGAACCTGTTTATATACATACGTCTCTTGTGCTTACTTACAAATATGGAGGAAAATTCTGTAAGTTAAAAATAAATCTGTCTATACTATCTCTACAGAGTGTGATTATGTAGAGACCTAACTTTGTGTAAATTGTTTGCTTTATTTGTTTTTAAATAAAATTTCCTCATTATCAGGAGACAAAACAAGATATTTCCATTTTGGAATAATCCGCGTATAATATACAACTGAAGTTGCTCATTATTCCTGCTCTTACTGAGAGTAATCCTCATCAAATTTTAATAGGGATCTCAAATCTGAACAGATTTTAAGGGCTTAAAATTGGGGAAATAAGTCACTGCATTTTGATTAAAGTTAACCTTTGACAGGAAAAGGGATATTGAAAACCTCAATCCCGTTTTTCTTTACGGAGTTTTTTTTCTGAATTGTCCTGATAGAGAAAAAGATCAAGATCTTGTATGGACTAAAAGTAGAAACAGATCTTAAATCAGGTTGAAAATTATGGCCACATCCACCAAAAGGTGAGGGAGAATATAAGCAGAGCACAGTTCTGATGTCGCACAGGTCAAAGGAAGTGACCTTTGTCGTTCAGAGAAGCACATTTCAATGGCCTTTTAATTTCCTTATCTGTAACATAGCTTCTGGGAATTTCAAGTCAAAAACTGAAAGACATGAAAACAACAATAAAATCAGTACCTGTAAATACAGAATCAGAAGTGTCAGGGAATTTAGCTGTCATCTTGTCCAGGAGTCTTTCCATCAGATTCTTAGAAAAAGTCTCTTACAATCAGCCTGCCTCTTACAATCAGAAGGCCTCTGCTGGAATGACTCACACCAAACTTTCCCTTTATTTATATTCCTGTGATTGCACTTTGCTCACTGGGAGACACATTTGATCCGAGTGCCATGAAACTGCAAATTCGCGAGACAATTGCCTGCTCTCATGTGAACTTATGAGTCTGTGCCGATGTTGATTTGGTGTTTTATTAAAAGGAGGAGTGGCCTTCTTAGACTAAATTAGTAAGTTTTGAATGGACACTTCACTGGAGTGCTGAAGAAATAGCAGCAAATTAGGGTCGGTAAAATATCTTACAAGGTCACTCCAATATTACTGAATTGATTTTATCTGAGTGGATAGCTATACTTTGACTCATTAATTGATGTATTTTAATTTCATGCAAGCAGAGCACAGTTGAAGGACATATACCAAACTTCCAATTTTCAGAGATATGAATCGGAAATTGGCCAATTTTTTGAACAATGCAAATGTAGTGACAGAATGGAATATGGCCCATTGTGGACACACCAAATGTGTTAATAGATCCCACTGAATCAAGCTGAATAGGATGGCAGAGAGCTCTTAATCCCTGTGAGCTCCAGGTGCAAGGAGGTTTTGTAAGTTTTTAAGACTCTTCTTGAATAAGCACATTTTGTCGTATGGAAAGCAAGGAACAGAAATAATGACAGAAAGTTAGATAATGACTTCAGAAAAAGTCCCATTTGCATGTCTTTGGAGCAAATAAGGACACAGGAAGCTGGCAAGAGTAAGTTTCTTTCTAAAGATCATGTTTGCATGAGTCAGGGGAGGCCTGCAGAGGTGAATTGTGGGCGAGAGCTTGAAGAGGAAGGGCAGGCAGGCTGAGGGCGGGACCTGGGCAGCCTGTCTGGGCCTGAGATGGAATCCTGGGAGAGCAGCAAAGGAAAAGTCCAGTGGGCTCATCTGGGACCTCCACGTGTGTTACTCCTGCACCCAGCCAGTGACCCAGGAGAGCGGACACACAAATGCTTCAGCTATCAAATATGCGCACTGTTAGCATCCTTTTCCCAAATGATTTGGATCCTGTGAATATTCAAATTTCATAATTAAAAGAATCTAGAATTATAGAGTTTTACATATAAATTTTTTGGTAAGACACTTCTGATTGAAACTAATAGTCTAGAAAAAAAATTTCCAAATGGCAGGAATAAATAAGAAAGTACATAGAATTCTTAGTGAACCAACTCATTTCATCAAAAGTGAACTACAGACAAACCATTGTAATACTGGATGTCAACTGCACTTTTTACAGTGTTGTAGGAAGGTCATGAGGAGACAGCTCTAGAGTGGTGACTGTCTACACACACTAGTTGTTGATCAGCTCATTTGTGAGGACAAGGAAAATAGAAATATAATATAAGGGAAAGCAATTTTTTTCCTTGTAAATATTGGCATGGTTCTGCATTTTGAATTTTACAGTTAAGAAGGCAGATTTTTTTTTCCTCTGAGAAAAAGCCTGAGGCAGATACAATAAAGCGACACATACCTGAAATGAAGATTTCTTTAAATGTCCACTCTAGCTGCATATTAAAAAAATATCTTCCGTGCCCAGGATAAGGAGAAAAGTTTCATGGAGACATTTCTCTGTTCTTCCATAGCATGAGGATTATCAGGGACTGAAGAACACAAGATACTGAATAACGATGAGGGCAGCATGGTTACCAGGACTGATTAGACCATGAGTCCAACCTCATTTCTGCAAGGTGAACCGTATGAACTTGAGTCACTTATTCTAAGCCTCATTGTTTTCGTCTCTGAAGTGGTGACAACCAGTATGGAAAGGGCTGACGTGAAGAATAGATACAACGAAATTGAATTATATTAGGAGTGAAAGTGATATCATGAAGAAGAAATACCCTTAAACTGGTATATATTCAGAGTCAAGTAAATGTTAGCTGTTATTAATAGTACTAAAGGGATCAAAAAATTCAAGGAAGATGCCAAATCGTTGGGATTAGGAGTCAACAAAATCATGGTACTGTAAGCTCTTTAGCATTTCTCTCGCTTTTTAAAAAATTAATTGTGAGTTTAAATAAAACACACACATTTTACTTTCATTTCTATCAATGTTTCTATATGCTGATTTTTAAAATTAAGTTTAAAAAAGAATTTAGGAAATGGAGGAATCCTTTAAAGTAACCTCATTCCTGGATTGAAGAAGAAAATGTAGGTTTCAAAACTCAAATGGCTGTTCTGCCATTCCAAATATCCCAATGTGAGAGAAAGTGTGACTCTTGTGAAAGGAAAGGGGGCCATATTCAGGATGTTTACACTGACCCAAAGTAAAGGTTTCTATTTATCACTGTGAGAGTGAGAGCCCTGGGCTGTCAAAGATGCAGATCTGGGGCAGCACAGAGTTGACCCATTCTCACACTAACTCAGAAATTACTTACCGTCTCCAACAGTTACTTTGACACTCAGCTTCATCCTAATAAGTAGCACAGTTTAAGAAACAAACAATGATTCTGAGCCCAATTGCCTGGGTTCTAATCCTGGCTTTGCTGCGGACTAGCTTTGTCAACAATCTGTGCCTCTCTGTTCCTCAGTTCTTCCATCTGCAAAATGGGGTGAATACTAAACCTTACTTCATATGACAGCTGAAAGAATTAAATCATTTACCTCACATAAGGCACCTAATATATACCTAAAAATAGATTTTGAGGGATTTGAAAACCATCATTAGAGGGTTTTTCTGGATCTAATAATCATTTGGAAACATGTTAAGGAATCGTAATATTCCTCTGCTAAACTAAGGAACAAAAGAGACGCTGAGTTTCCCTATAAGACAAGGCCATCTGTCTCCTGGACAAGTGAGAAATGGGTCCTGTTTGGTTAGACAATATTTCCGAGAATCTGTGGGGCAGGAGCTTAGCAGCAGGGAAGGAAGATCAGTCTTAGGGTAAGGAAGCCACTCTCCTCTGCCTTCAGCATCTTCTGTTTCTAAGAAGAGGCACCTGGGCCTCAAGGCCCCTGAAGTTCCTTGTAGCCCCTGAGCCAGTTGATCTCCTACATGGATGGTTAGCTGACTCCTCTGCTCTGACATAGTCATGACAGAGCCAACAACTGCCTTGTGAGGATGATGAATGAGGCGCAGACGGAGGGTTCTAGAGGCTCAGAGGCTTTGTAGTTAATCAATGAATGCATTTCCCATGTTAATTCATTTTCTTCTTTCAGTCTCCCGTGGGCATTTTTGGGTTTGTCTGGCATTTGTTTTTGTTTGCTTGGGAGTGGGTGAGGCCAGGATGTCTCTAAACTATGCAAGACCCTGGCACAGGAAAAAGTTAAAAAATTCAAGATTGTGTCATAAACTGATTTCTCTCATACGTATTTTATCAGTCTTAAAATTGCTCCACTCTCTAGTTGCTCCTGTTTGTCTGCAGAGGAGAGGCTGTAATTTCTGAATCTCTCATAGGAAGTGCCCCATAGACCCTGTTAAGACATCATCTCAGATAAATAGGTGATCTCCCAATGAGACAATGCTATTGCCAAATAATCCTTGCACATTTCTCACTTACAAACATTTTTGATTTGGGGGTCGGGACATACCTCTCCTTTAATTTTCTTATTTTGCCCTCCACTTCCAACATCTCCAGATTTCTGAGCCATATTTTTATTTCTGCAGTCTGAGTGAAGACCTATAGTTAAAATATACCTCTCTGTCTCTCTCACACACTCTGTCTTGCCCCAGGCGATAACATTTGATGATTGTCAAGTCCTTCCAGGTCTAAATTCCTAAGTGTCTATCTTAATCTAGCTCTCTAGAGAGTCTTAGTTCTTCAACTGTGGTGGAAGGAGAGCTTCAAAGTAGAAGTAATACATTTAATCTATTGGAGAGTAGAAAAAGAATATTTAAGAGGAGGCAAAATTCAATTATCTCTTTTCTTAAAATAGCCTGTATGTCCAATAGAACCTCACTCCACTTAGCTCCTTATTCTCCAACACACGCTCCCTACTTCATTCAACTCCTACTCCCCAGGACTCTTGATCTTGAAATTCTTAGTCCTTACTTCAAGTCAATTTTCTGCTTGTATTACGCATTGGACTTGAAACATAAACCCAATCCTTTAAAACAGTCATGGAGCCATCCTTAACTATCCCAACCAAATTAACGTACTCTGGTAGACAAAGAGCACTTATTATAGCATCCTTCAAGGCTGTGCTTCAACAATGTATTGTGTTTAGTATTTTTTATTGTTCATCTTTCCTATAATTTTATAAACAAAGCAAGATTATTCCAGAAAACATATTTTACTTACCAACACTCAGACCTAAGGATAAAAATTTAGCACATGTTCATTCAGATATGCATAATTACCACTGTTATTTCTTTTGGTGACGACAGTAGGGCGACATTTAACACAGCCTATGGTAGATCAAAGAGGTTCCATGCTTTGTCTCCTTTTTTTTTTGCTTTTAATCTTTGAACTCGATGGAGCAAAAATATTTACTATAGAAAGTATTAAACTTCTTATGAGTGGTATTAATATTTACATTGATTAATATTTTATTTTGTAGTAAGAATAAACATTACAAAACAGGCTTGGCTCCATCGTTCCTGATGGACCTTTATTAAATCAAGTTCAATTTAGAGATAACGGTGTTTGCAGGTCGCAATACAGCACCTAGAGCTGCACTTAAATATCATTTTAATATGATGCCTTCTCTGTGACAATAATTCCTCCTTCAGAGGGCTGGAGTCCTGTAATTTTTTTTTAGGTCCACTTGCCACATAGAATATCATCAGGGCATTTGAAAAAAATAAAATAATATATGCCATGATGAAAAATTAGAAGTACTGATGACTGTTTTCACCATAACTTCTGTCATGGTACATGTTTTTAACCAAAGAAGCTGTTTTTGGGTGTGCTTCATCAAAACAAGGGAGTAAACCAAGAAAGAGGAAGATGTGAGATTAATGAACTAAGGGGTCCAACACAGGACAAAGGCAGATGGAATTGCTAGGAAATAACCAGTGCAAACAGAACGAGAAGGGAAATCTCCTGAGGGATGGATATATTGTCTGAAGTGGCTGGGGAGCACTGACATGTGTAGAAAGCAATAGCAATGGGCACAAGGGTCCAAGCAGAGGGTAAAACAGGCAATTAGTGACATCACCTTTCTTACTTGTAGCTGTAAGTACTTGATACCCACTTCCTGCTTAGAAAGTCAGGTGAGGAATATATTGGCCTTATAAAAAGTTTTCTTTTCAAACTCCTTGCTACCACTGCTGTGCTGGGGGTGAATGGGCTTCACGTGGGGATGCTTTTCTCTCTTACAGCAGTATACTTCTCCAGCAATTGCCTCCCCTTGATTGGGCTGATTACTGGGATCACAGCACTGCAGTGAACTTTGCTCAGGGTTTGACGACTGGGTACTGACCACCACTATCTTCCTTAATCGAATGTCTACCATAGACCTGGAATGTGGCAGGCGCAGTTTAGGGTATAGGTGCTGAGGGACACAATTGATCAAGAGAATCAAGTCTGCATTCCCCTTGCTCACATTTACTGGTAAACAGAAGAGATGCACTCGTGTGACCTTTTTCTTAAAAGTCCCTACCTCTATTTACCATCCTCCCTCTTCCACCATGTTTAAGGAAAAAAACGGAATATTCGTTGTAAAAAGACATAAGCTCCACACGTAAAATTAAAAGCAATTCTGAAAAGTACAAAGAAAAAATCTAAACTTATTCCAAATCACAGTACATTGAAATAACCATTAGGATTAGTAGCTTAATATGCCAAAGATTTCTCCAGGAATATATACAGATCCAAGACAAATAAGACAGACTGATGAATAATTTAATGAAAATGTAATCCCATGATATTTTAGGAAAGTATTTTTATATTTATTTTGCATGTAAAAAGAATATTTTCCCAATATAAAAGTAAGTTAAGCAATTCAGAAATACACAGCCACACCACCCACACATTTTGTTAATGAAATCCCACATATCTCTGTGCCCTTAGAGAAATATAAGAAGACAAGGATAAATAGACAATGATAAATATTTTTTATAAAAATTGGCTCATACTCCTCATGCTATTTTTAAGCATATATGTTTTTTATTGTAGCAGAAGTGAAAGTACCCACTATACAACTAAAATACTCATTCTACTTCATAATTTTTAACTACAAGATAAGTTTCTTAAGACAATCTTCTTGACACAAGAATAATTTTCCTTTATATTTAGAGATTGTAGCCATTAGGTTTTTAAAACATTATGTCTTATCTGGAGAAAGTATCCATTGGATCCCTAAAACCAAAGTATGGAATATTTAGCACACTTCAATTTCCTGCTTCTCAGGATTCAGAAGGCTTGCTTCAGAACTTAAACCATTTAGCGGCTACTGCTAGTTGTCTGCCCTCTGGCCCTTACCCCCTTCCTTGCTGACCTAGTACTCATCTTTTCAGGTACTAGGTAGTAGAGTTATCAGAGAAAGTAGACCTCATCTGGTGCCAGAGAGGATTAAACAAGGATTAATCTAAACCAAACTATCAATTTCATCCTCTTTATCAGTGACTGGTTTATAGATGGTCATTTGGCCCCATTTTGGTCAATGGAATACAAGAAGAAATCTGATTAGAGGGAGTGCTTCTGAGAAAGATTTTCCTTCTTGGTGAAAACGGAAAGACGGGGGTGGCCCTGGGGCTGACTGTTTTGAGTTTGCGAGCTCCGCTTCCGAGGCCCAGTGTTTCGCTGGTTTGAATCCATAGTGCCGCTCATCAAGCCATGCTGAGGCGACATCCCACAAGCCACAACTAGAAGGACCCACAACTAAAATATACAACTATGTACTGGGGGGATTTGGGGAGTAAAAGCAGAAAAAAAAAAAAAGCTTGGCAACAATTGTTAGCTCAGGTGCCAATCTTTAAAAAAGAAGGGAAAGATTGACAAAAGAATTTCTTTTTGCTTCTTTATCAATTTTGAGTACTTTTATATTGGAAAATCGTCCTACAAACACATCTGAAAATGGCTCATCCACCGTATTGCCAGAAGAAAACCTGTATTCTGCTTTCATTCTTAAGGTTTGTTTATTTTGTAAAGTGATTTACAAAGGTAAACTGGAGTGATATGGTTGAAAGTCCCTTAAGGCAAGTGAGAGTGTTTGCAATATGCTCGTCTTTGAGGAGGTGATGCTTGAGACCTGATCCATTAGAAGGGCTGGGAGAAGAGGATTCTGTATCTTGTGTTTTCACTTTTTTTGTGCTCCGTATTGATTAAGAGAGAGTCTTGATTTCACTCTAATCAAATATATCAATGTTTCCTTTTGTGGCAAACTATTTTACATATTATTTTAAAAATCTTTCCCCTTCATATCGTCTAAAAGCTTTGTAGTTTTGCCTTTGACACTTAGGTCTTGAAAACACTAGGAGCTGAGTTTTCTGCAGGGCTGAGTATCTCTATGGTTACTCAGTTGTGCTATCACTGTTTACTGCAAAGCCCTTCCTTTCCCCAGGGAACAGCCATGCCACATCTCTCATGTAGCAAGTGTCAGAGAGGCATGAATCTGCTTCTAGGTTTTGTGTTCTGCTCAGTTTCTTTATTGGTCAACCCCTGGATGAATGCCACACTTTAAGGTATTAGGACTTCACAGTACATTTATGATCTGGAGAATCTAATCCTCCCACCTTGTACTTTATCTGTCTTGAAAGTGTGTGGGCTAGCCTTGGCCCCTTGCATTTTAGAATCAGCTTCTTGGGTTCTGCGCACACCCATTCATTCTGCTGGGATACTGTAGGATATTGATTAGGATACATTCCATGTATTAATCAATTCAAAGAGGTTGAATCTTCATAATATTACTGTTCCCAATCTAAGAACCTGGCGTTTCTCTCTTTGTATATCTGTGTATTTAGTTACCATAGTGCCTCAATAAATTTTTCTAATTGTCTCTTTACAGTTTTTGTATATTGTTTGTTAGACTTCTTTCTAAGCGTTTCAAAATTAAGTCCTGTTGTCTATGGTAGCATTTGGTAAAATTTTATTTTAATTATTTGTTATTGCTATATAAAATATAATAGATGTTCATGTTGATTTTGCATCAATCTGCCTTGTTGAATTTTCTTAAAATTTTAATAAATATCAAAAGATTCCTTTGGATTTCCTACATATGCAATCATGTCTTTGCATATAATCACAATTTGTTCATTCCAACTCAAAATGTGTGTGTGAGCTTGTATTTCTGCTTTTTGTCTAACTGTACTGGTTAGGATCTCTAGAAAAAGTCAAAAACAAGAAAAACAAGTGGTGCTGGTGTACATCTTTCTCTTATTCTTTGTCTTACCGGGAAAGTTGCCAGCATTTCACTAAGTATGAAGTATGAGGTCTGGTGTGTGTGTGTTTTTTCTTTCTCTTTTATTTTTTTCCTAGATCTTCTTTAGCCAGTCTTGGTGGTCTAGTGGTTAAGATTCTGTGCTCTCACCGCTACAGCTGGGGTTCATTTCCTGGTCAGGGAACCACAGCTCCATCTGTCAATTGTCATACTATGGTGGCTGCACGTTGTTAAGATACTGAAAGCTATGCCACCAGTATTTCAAATACCAGTAGGGTCATCCATGGAAGACAGGTTTCAGTGGCACTTCCAAACTAACACTGAGTAGGAGGAACACCCATTTCTGGAACAATTGGCCATGAAAACCCTGCAAATAGCAGCGGAGCATTGTCTGGGGTAGCACCGGAAGGTGAGACGATGGCACAAAAAACTAGGCAGCGTTGGGGTCTGCTGTACACAGGGTCACAAGGAGTCATAACCGACTCCATGGCAATAATAACATAGACCTTCTTTAGGAATGTTTATTGTTATACTAGGTTGTAAAGTGTTTTATCATGAATTGATGTTGCATTTTCTTAAAAATTGTTTTTTATCTAATGATGTGTATCCTTTAGTTTGTGAATGTGGCAAATCTTTTTCATGGTTTATTTTAGTGTTAAACAATTCTTGCATTTTTTGGGAGAAAAACTTTATTATAATGTAATATTTTATTTTATGGACTTCTTTTACTAATATTTTCTTTAAGATATTTTCATCTATGTTCATGAATAGGATCAGACTGTGATTTTCTGTTTCATAATGTTTATCTCAGGTTTGGTGTCCATGGCTTAAACAGTGTGAGTATTTATTTTCTAACCTTATAAGAACTCTAAAGATCAAGGGTACTGGGTTTGTTAAATTAAAGGACCCAAAAGGGTATTCAAGGAGCCAGAATTGTGTGAACAAGCTCACACACTCAGGGTACTACAAACCATCCCTCACACTGATCTCTTCTTCCCACAGATCTCGTCAGGGCACCCTTCAGCTCTGGGTTCCTCCAGCTGTAGACCAGGGGATTCAGTATAGGGGTGCAAAGTCTGTGAAATAATGATAGGCTTTTCCTTTGTTCTTGAGAATGGTTGGATTTGAGAGCCAGGGATGTGATGATGGCACTGCTAAAGATGAGCCCAACCAGGTATAGGTGGGAGGAACATGTGAGCAGGCCTCTCTGTGGCCCTTCCCAGACTAGACGCTGAGGATGGGAAACAGGGTGCATGTGTAGGAGACCAGATCCAAGCAGAGGGGCCAGACTAAGACAAACACAGAGCCCACAAAGGGGACAATTTGGCTGAGCCTAGTGTCAGCACAGGCCAACTTGAATACTGACATGATTTGACAGAGGGTGTGATTGAATTTTGTGGCCCACAAAAGGGCGGCCTCAGAATAAGAGTAATTTGGACCAGAGCCAAGAGGAAGCTGAATAGCCAGCAAGTGGCCGCCAGGACAGTGCACACTCTCCAGCTCATGCTGACAGTGTAATGCAGGGGATGGCAGATCGCCACGTACTAATCATAGGACATCACCACCAAACTCATATGCTCCATGACGGCACATGCCAAATACAGAAAAGTCTGAAGGATGCGTGGAGCGAGGAGACAGTTTTCTCCTGCATTATAAGATTTGCCAGCATCTTAGGGACAGCGCTGGAGGCCTAGGACATGTCCACAATGGCCAGGTTTGAGAGAAAGAAGTACAAAGCTTGCTTACATTGTTGAATATATTTAAGTTAATTAAAAGAGTATATAGGCTGACATCTTAGAACCTGAAGTATTGACTTTGGGCAATAGTCAAGCCAATTTTTTTATTCTCATTGGAAGGACTGAGTTGAAGAACTATAATCTTCTCTAAAACTATCTTCTATTTCATGTTTCAGCAAAGATATTAATTATTCTTTGAAGCATTTGTAACTCTAAAAGTTCTGGCAATTTATGTTCCAAAGACATATAACTATTTCCTCAGAGAAGTGAAGAAACATAGAATTGCTTTTAGTTTTAAATTATAATTAGAATCAAATTAATCTTTGCGGGGTGAACATGATGTAATCTACACGGAAAAGGAAATATAACGATGTCCACCTGAAAGTTATATAAAGTTTAAGCCAATGTTACTGCAATAGAAAAAAAGAACTGTGAATAAATCTAGGGAATCTATGCCAAAAAAACAATTATAATTACAATCATATATTGCCAGCACGTGAACAATTTAGACGTAAAATTATGATGAAAAAAAACGCAAGGAAAGGAAGCGCGCATAGATGATGATCCTCTGCTCAGTAAAGTCTTTCTGTGTTTGTTGAGGCAGATTAAACATCTAGGGCAGCACGCTGGACCTCATCTTTTTGGTTGGTTGTCTTTTTCAGCACCTTTCTTTGTTATAGTCTTGAATACAGTATATTTTATGCTTTGGGTACTATATATTTTTCAAATGAAAGTTAATTATGTTTAATTTTGTACTCATTCTACAATTTTATAACTCTTGAGATAAAGTTTTCATGACTTGTCAAAAAATAGAGAAAAATTAACATCATGATACATTTTATAATAAAATTAAAAGGCTTCTTCACCTCAAAGGAAATCATAAACAAAATGAAAAGGCAACCTACCAAATGGGAGAAAATATTTGCAATCATCTATCTGTTAAGGGGTTAATATTCAAAATACGTAAAGGACTCATACAACTCAATAGAAAAACAAGCAATCTGCTTAAAAAATGGGCAGAGGATCTGAATGGGCATTCTTCCATTCAGAAGACATACAGATGGCCAACAGGTACATGAAAGGGTACTCAACATCACTAGTCATCAGAGAAATGCAAATCGCAACCACAGTGAGACAACACCTCACACCTGTTAGTATACCTATTCTGAGAAAGACAGGAAATAATAAATGCTGGCAAGTATGTGGAGAAAAGGGAACTCTTGTGCACTATTGGTGGGAAGGTAAATTGGTGCAGCCACTAGGGAAAACAGCATGGAGTTTCCTCAAAAAAATTAAAAATAGAACATCTGGTCTAACAATCCCATTTCTGGCTCTTTATCCAAAGGAAAGGAAAGCACTAACTCAAAAAGGTTCTGCACCCCCATGTTCACTGTAGCATTATTACACTGCAGACATGGAAACAACCTAACTGTCCATCGATAGATAAATGGATAAAGAAAATGTGGTGTGTATACACATGGAAGCGTGCACAGATACACACACCTCACAATGGAATATTATTGAGCCATAAAAAGAAGGAACTTTTGCCATTTTTGACAACATGGATGCACCTTGAGGGCACTAGCCTAAGTGAAATAAGTCAAATATTGTATGATCTCACTTACAGGTGGAATCCAAAAACAAAAAAACAAAAAAGACCTCATAGATGCAGAGAACAAATTGGTGGTTGCCAGAGGAAGGGGTGGGAGGGGGGGAAAAATGGGCGAAAGGGGTCAGAAAGGACAAGCTGAGAGTTATAAAATGAATAAATCTTGGGTATTTACATACAGCATGATGACTATAGTTAATAATACTGTACGGTATATGTGAAAGAGGGTGAGATAAGACATTAAAAGTTCTTGTCACAGGAAAAAAATTTTGTGACTATGTATAGTGAAGGATGTTAACTGGACTTACTGTGGTGATCATTTTGCAATATATGTAAATATTGAATTTTTACAGAAAGGGAGCAATCCTAACTTATTGAATCCTTCTTAGCATCCCAAAGACGGTTCTTCAATACTGTTTCATACAACCAGAGGAATTCTTGCTGCCGTGAAGGACAAATGATGTTGGCTATATCCTAGTTGTCTCACGCTGCTTGGTGCTACCCCAAACCATCTTCAGCTTACTTGGTTCAAAGAGTACACAAATTTTGGTGGGAAAATTTTCAAGAATTCCAACAGGATTAAATCTTACATTATTAGAAAAATCATGACCCCAAAATAAGTGTAATGTTTAAGCAATATTCAAAACCCTTATCTCTGGAACTATTTACATGTTGACTAATGAATTTCCTTTTGACCAAATCTTAAACTTTTAATATATTTGAGGATTTTTTATACAGTTTCTTGTTGGAATAAATCTCTCTCTAACTTTTTTCCCTTTACTTCTAAATTATTCCACCAAGTAATCTAGAGTTTCTCTAAACTCTCATTTCATTGGCCTCACAATTGGGGAAGAAGAGTCATATAACTCTGTAGTATTTTCTTTGTTGAAATTTTAAGTCTACTTTGGAAGTTGTCTCTCATGGTATTAATTTTACTGCACTGTTTCCAGCTACCACAAGGTGAGAAGAAGTCGTATATGTCTAAATACGTAAGCCAGAGAAATGTATTGATATCCTTTTCCGACGTTTAAATTTTTTCTCCATACATTAGTATTCTTGGCTTCCAAAATAAAGAGAATTCAATATTTCTTAAAAGACAGAGTAAATATTCTGATTATTTAGCTGCCCAATCTCCTAACATGGTCTTTAAAGTTTAGAAGATATGCTTTGCCTTGGAACTTCGCCCTATTTTCAGAGCTAAAATTTGGGCCGGTACAATTTTTGCATCAAAATTCAAAGTGGGAAATTTTTTTGACATTTTGCTTCACAAAGCACATATTTTAAAAGGAAATCTGCAATCAAACAACATTCTGTCTACTCTTCACAAGGACCTCTTCTTCTGCAGTGCTCGATACAAGGCGCCCTTCACCTGAGCATTCCTCAGGCTGTAGATGAGGGGGTTCAGCATGGGGTTAAACAGACTGTGAAACAGGGACAGTATTTTCTCCTGCTCTTCTTGTTGATTGGAGTCTGGGACCATATAAACCACCATGGCGATGCCAAAGAAGAGTCCAACCACACAGAGGTGGGAG